>NC_092718.1:69975597-70275597 GCF_047496885.1 Scyliorhinus torazame
GGGTACGGGTTCCACACACACTGACTCTCTCTGGCGTACGGGTTCCACACACACTGACTCTCACTGGGGTACGGGTTCCACACACATTGACTCTCACTGGGGTACGGGTTCCACACACACTGTCTCTCACTGGGATACGGGTTCCACACACACTAACTCTCACTGGGGTACTGTTCCACACGCATTGACTCTCACTGGGTTACTGGTTCCACTCTGGCTCTCACTGGGGTAAGGGTGCCACACACTCTGACTCTCATTGGGGTACGGGTTCCACACACACTGACTCTCACTGGGGTACGGTTCCACGCACACTGACTCTCACTGGGGTACGGGTTCCACACTCACTTACTCTCACTGGGGTACAGATTCCACACACACACTGACTCTCACTGGGGTACAGCTTCCACACACGCTGACTGTCACTGGGGTACGGGTTCTACACACACTGATTCTCACTGGGGTACGGGTGCCACACACACTGACTCTCAGTGGGGTCCGGGTTCCACACACACTGACTCTCACTGGGGTACGGGTTCCACACACACTGACTCTCACTGGGGTGCGGGTTCCACACACACTGAATCTCACTGGGGTACGGGTTCCAGACACGCTGACTCTCACTGGGGTACGGGTTCCACACACACTGACTCTCACTGGGGTACTGGTTCCACACACACTGACTCTCACTGGAGTACGGGTTCCACACACAATGACTCTCACTGGGGTACGGGTTCCACACACACTGACTCTCACTGGGGTACGGGTTCAACACACACTGACTTTCACTGGGGTACCGGTTCCACACACACGGACTCTCTCTGGGGTACGGGTTCCGCACACACTGCCTCTCACCGGGGTACGGGTTCCACACACACTGACTCTCTCTGGCGTACGGGTTCCACACACACTGACTCTCACTGGGGTACGGGTTCCACACACATTGACTCTCACTGGGGTACGGGTTCCACACACACTGTCTCTCACTGGGATACGGGTTCCACACACACTAACTCTCACTGGGGTACTGTTCCACACGCATTGACTCTCACTGGGTTACTGGTTCCACTCTGGCTCTCACTGGGGTAAGGGTGCCACACACTCTGACTCTCATTGGGGTACGGGTTCCACACACACTGACTCTCACTGGGGTACGGTTCCACGCACACTGACTCTCACTGGGGTACGGGTTCCACACTCACTTACTCTCACTGGGGTACAGATTCCACACACACACTGACTCTCACTGGGGTACAGCTTCCACACACGCTGACTGTCACTGGGGTACGGGTTCCACACACACTGACTCTCACTGGGGTACAGGTTCCACACTCACTGACTCTCTCTGGGATACAGGTTCCACACACACTGAATCTCACTGGGGTACGGGTTCCATACACACTGACTCTCAGTGGGGTACGGGTTCCACACACACTGACTCTCACTGGGGTACGGGTTCCACACATACTGACTCTCACTGGGGTACTGGTTCCACACACACTGACTCTCACTGGAGTACGTGTTCCACACACACTGACTCTCACTGGGGTACGGGTTCCACACACACTGACTCTCACTGGGGTACGGGTTCAACACACAATGACTTTCACTGGGGTACCGGTTCCACACGCACGGACTCTCTCTGGGGTACGGGTTCCACACACACTGACTCTCACTGGGGTACGGATTCCACACACACTGACTCTCACTGGGGTACGGGTTCCGCACACACTGACTCTCACCGGGGTACGGGTTCCACACACACTGACTCTGTCTGGGGTACGGGTTCCACACACACTGACTCTCACTGGGGTACGGGTTCCACACACTGACTCTCACTGGGGTATGGGTTCCACACACACTGACTCTCACTGGGGTACGGGTTCCACACACACTGACTCTCACTGGGGTATGGGTTCCACAGTCACTGACTCTCACTGGAGTATGGGTTGCAGACACACTGACTCTCACTGTGGTACTAGTTCCACACACACTGACTCTCACTGGGGAACGGGTTCCACACACAGACTGACACTCACTGTGGTACTGGTTCCACACAGACTGACTCTCACTGGGGTCCTGTTCCACACACATTGACTCTCATTGGAGTACAGGTTCCACACACACAGGCTCTCACTGGGGTATGGGATCCACACACACTGACTCTCATTGGGGTACGGGTTCCACACACACTGACTCTCACTGGGGTACGGTTCCACACACACTGACTCTCACTGGGGTACGGGTGCCACACTCACTCATTCTCACTGGGGTACAGATTCCACACACACACTGACTCTCACTGGGGTACAGCTTCCACACACGCTGACTGTCACTGGGGTACGGATTCTACACACACTGACTCTCACTGGGGTACGGCTTCCACACACACTGACTCTCACTGGGGTGCGGGTTCCACACACACTGAATCTCACTGGGATACGGGTTCCACACACACTGACTCTCACTGGGGTGCAGGTTCCACACACACTGACTCTCACTGGGGTACGGGTTCCACACACACTGAATCTCACTGGGGTACGGGTTCCACACACACTGACTCTCTCTGGGATACAGGTTCCACACACACTGAATCTCACTGGGGTACGGGTTCCAGACACGCTGACTCTCACTGGGGTACGGGTTCCACACACACTGACTCTCACTGGGGTACTGGTTCCACACACACTGACTCTCACTGGAGTACGGGTTCCACACACAATGACTCTCACTGGGGTACGGGTTCCACACACACTGACTCTCACTGGGGTACGGGTTCAACACACACTGACTTTCACTGGGGTACCGGTTCCACACACACGGACTCTCTCTGGGGTACGGGTTCCGCACACACTGACTCTCACCGGGGTACGGGTTCCACACACACTGACTCTCTCTGGCGTACGGGTTCCACACACACTGACTCTCACTGGGGTACGGGTTCCACACACATTGACTCTCACTGGGGTACGGGTTCCACACACACTGTCTCTCACTGGGATACGGGTTCCACACACACTAACTCTCACTGGGGTACTGTTCCACACGCATTGACTCTCACTGGGTTACTGGTTCCACTCTGGCTCTCACTGGGGTAAGGGTGCCACACACTCTGACTCTCATTGGGGTACGGGTTCCACACACACTGACTCTCACTGGGGTACGGTTCCACGCACACTGACTCTCACTGGGGTACGGGTTCCACACTCACTTACTCTCACTGGGGTACAGATTCCACACACACACTGACTCTCACTGGGGTACAGCTTCCACACACGCTGACTGTCACTGGGGTACGGGTTCTACACACACTGACTCTCACTGGGGTACGGGTGCCACACACACTGACTCTCAGTGGGGTCCGGGTTCCACACACACTGACTCTCACTGGGGTACGGGTTCCACACACACTGACTCTCACTGGGGTGCGGGTTCCACACACACTGAATCTCACTGGGGTACGGGTTCCACACACACTGACTCTCACTGGGGTACAGGTTCCACACACACTCTCACTGGGGTATGGGTTCCACACACAATGAATCTCACTGGGGTACGGGTTCCACACACACTGACTCTCACTGGGGTACAGGTTCCACACTCACTGACTCTCTCTGGGATACAGGTTCCACACACACTGAATCTCACTGGGGTACGGGTTCCATACACACTGACTCTCAGTGGGGTACGGGTTCCACACACACTGACTCTCACTGGGGTACGGGTTCCACACACACTGACTCTCACTGGGGTACTGGTTCCACACACACTGACTCTCACTGGAGTACGTGTTCCACACACACTGACTCTCACTGGGGTACGGGTTCCACACACACTGACTCTCACTGGGGTACGGGTTCAACACACAATGACTTTCACTGGGGTACCGGTTCCACACGCACGGACTCTCTCTGGGGTACGGGTTCCACACACACTGACTCTCACTGGGGTACGGATTCCACACACACTGACTCTCACTGGGGTACGGGTTCCACACACACTAACTCTCACTGGGCTACGGGTTCCACACACTGACTCTCACTGGGGTACGGGTTCCACACACACTGACTCTCACTGGGGTACGGGTTCCGCACGCACTGACTCTCACCGGGGTACGGGTTCCACACACACTGACTCTGTCTGGGGTACGGGTTCCACACACACTGACTCTCACTGGGGTACGGGTTCCACACACTGACTCTCACTGGGGTATGGGTTCCACACACACTGACTCTCACTGGGGTACGGGTTCCACACACACTGACTCTCACTGGGGTACTGGTTCCACACACATTGACTCTCACTGGGGTACGGGTTCCACACACACTGTCTCTCACTGGGGTACTGGTTCCACACACACTGACTCTCACTGGGGTACGGGTTCCACACACACTGACTCTCACTGGGGTACTGGTTCCACACACATTGACTCTCACTGGGGTACGGGTTCCACACACACTGACTCTCACTGGGGTACGGGTCCCACACAAACTGACTCTCACTGGGGTACGGGTTCCACACAAACTGACTCTCACTGGGGTACAAGTTCCACCCACACTGACTCTCACTGGGGTACTGATTCTACACACACTGACTCTCACTGGGGTACCGGTTCCACACACACTGACTCTCACTGGGGTACAGGTTCCACACTCACTGACTCACTCTGGGATACAGGTTCCACACACACTGAATCTCACTGGGGTACGGGTTCCACACACACTGACTCTCAGTGGGGTACGGGTTCCACACACACTGACTCTCACTGGGGTACGGGTTCCACACACACTGACTCTCACTGGGGTACTGGTTCCACACACACTGACTCTGACTGGAGTACGGGTTCCACACACAATGACTCTCACTGGGGTACGGGTTCCACACACACTGACTCTCACTGGGGTACGGGTTCAACACACACCGACTTTCACTGGGGTACCGGTTCCACACGCACGGACTCTCTCTGGGGTACTGGTTCCACACACACTGACTCTCACTGGGGTACGGGTTCCACACACACTGACTCTCACTGGGGTACGGGTTCCACACACACTGACTCTCACTGGGCTACGGGTTCCACGCACTGACACTCACTGGGGTACGGGTTCCACACACTGACTCTCACTGGGGTATGTATGGGTTCCACACACACTGACTCTCACTGGGGTACGGGTTCCGCACACACTGACTCTCACCGGGGTACGGGTTCCACACACACTGACTCTGTCTGGGGTACGGGTTCCACACACACTGACTCTCACTGGGGTACGGGTTCCACACACTGACTCTCACTGGGCTATGGGTTCCACACACACTGACTCTCACTGGGGTACGGGTTCCACACACACTGACTCTCACTGGGGTACTGGTTCCACACACATTGACTCTCACTGGGGTACGGGTTCCACACACACTGACTCTCACTGGGGTACGGGTTCCACACACACTGTCTCTCACTGGGGTACGGGTTCCACACACACTGACTCTCACTGGGGTACGGGTTCCACACACACTGACTCTCACTGGGGTACTGGTTCCACACACACTGACTCTCACTGGGGTACTGGTTCCACACACATTTATTCTCACTGGGGTACGGGTTCCACACACACTGACTCTCACTGGGGTACGGGTCCCACACAAACTGACTCTCACTGGGGTACGGGCTCCACACACACTGACTCTCACTGGGGTACGGGTTCCACACTCACTGACTCTCTCTGGGGTACGTGTTCCACCCACACTGACTCTCACTGGAGTACGGGTTCCACCCACACTGACTCTCACTGGGGTACGTGTTCCACCCACACTGACTCTCACTGGGGTACGGTTTCCACACACACTGGCTCTCTCTGGGGTACGTGTTCCACCCACACTGACTTTCACTCGGGTACCGGTTCCACACGCACGGACTCTCTCTGGGGTACGGGTTCCACACACACTGACTCTCACTGGGGTACGGGTTCCACACACACTGACTCTCACTGGGGTACGGGTTCCACACACACTGACTCTCACTGGGCTACGGGTTCCACACACTGACTCTCACTGGGGTACGGGTTCCACACACTGACTCTCACTGGGGTATGTATGGGTTCCACACACACTGACTCTCACTGGGGTACGGGTTCCGCACACACTGACTCTCACCGGGGTACGGGTTCCACACACACTGACTCTGTCTGGGGTACGGGTTCCACACACACTGACTCTCACTGGGGTACGGGTTCCACACACTGACTCTCACTGGGGTATGGGTTCCACACACACTGACTCTCACTGGGGTACGGGTTCCACACACACTGACTCTCACTGGGGTACTGGTTCCACACACATTGACTCTCACTGGGGTACGGGTTCCACACACACTGACTCTCACTGGGGTACTGGTTCCACACACATTGACTCTCATTGGGGTACGGGTTCCACACACACTGTCTCTCACTGGGGTACGGGTTCCACACACACTGACTCTCACTGGGGTACGGGTTCCACACACACTGACTCTCACTGGGGTACTGGTTCCACACACACTGACTCTCACTGGGGTACTGGTTCCACACACATTGATTCTCACTGGGGTACGGGTTCCACACACACTGACTCTCACTGGGGTACGGGTCCCACACAAACTGACTCACTGGGGTACGGGCTCCACACACACTGACTCTCACTGGGGTACGGGTTCCACACTCACTGACTCTCTCTGGGGTACGGGTTCCACACATACTGACTCTCACTGGGGTGCGGGTTTCACACACACTGACTCTCACTGAGGTACAGGTTCCACACACTCTGACTTTCACTGGGGTACCGGTTCCACACACACGGACTCTCTCTGGGGTACGGGTTCCGCACACACTGACTCTCACCGGGGTACGGGTTCCACACACACTGACTCTCTCTGGCGTACGGGTTCCACACACACTGACTCTCACTGGGGTACGGGTTCCACACACATTGACTCTCACTGGGGTACGGGTTCCACACACACTGTCTCTCACTGGGATACGGGTTCCACACACACTAACTCTCACTGGGGTACTGTTCCACACGCATTGACTCTCACTGGGTTACTGGTTCCACTCTGGCTCTCACTGGGGTAAGGGTGCCACACACTCTGACTCTCATTGGGGTACGGGTTCCACACACACTGACTCTCACTGGGGTACGGTTCCACGCACACTGACTCTCACTGGGGTACGGGTTCCACACTCACTTACTCTCACTGGGGTACAGATTCCACACACACACTGACTCTCACTGGGGTACAGCTTCCACACACGCTGACTGTCACTGGGGTACGGGTTCTACACACACTGATTCTCACTGGGGTACGGGTGCCACACACACTGACTCTCAGTGGGGTCCGGGTTCCACACACACTGACTCTCACTGGGGTACGGGTTCCACACACACTGACTCTCACTGGGGTGCGGGTTCCACACACACTGAATCTCACTGGGGTACGGGTTCCACACACACTGACTCTCACTGGGGTACAGGTTCCACACACACTCTCACTGGGGTATGGGTTCCACACACAATGAATCTCACTGGGGTACGGGTTCCACACACACTGACTCTCACTGGGGTACAGGTTCCACACTCACTGACTCTCTCTGGGATACAGGTTCCACACACACTGAATCTCACTGGGGTACGGGTTCCATACACACTGACTCTCAGTGGGGTACGGGTTCCACACACACTGACTCTCACTGGGGTACGGGTTCCACACACACTGACTCTCACTGGGGTACTGGTTCCACACACACTGACTCTCACTGGAGTACGTGTTCCACACACACTGACTCTCACTGGGGTACGGGTTCCACACACACTGACTCTCACTGGGGTACGGGTTCAACACACAATGACTTTCACTGGGGTACCGGTTCCACACGCACGGACTCTCTCTGGGGTACGGGTTCCACACACACTGACTCTCACTGGGGTACGGATTCCACACACACTGACTCTCACTGGGGTACGGGTTCCACACACACTAACTCTCACTGGGCTACGGGTTCCACACACTGACTCTCACTGGGGTACGGGTTCCACACACACTGACTCTCACTGGGGTACGGGTTCCGCACACACTGACTCTCACCGGGGTACGGGTTCCACACACACTGACTCTGTCTGGGGTACGGGTTCCACACACACTGACTCTCACTGGGGTACGGGTTCCACACACTGACTCTCACTGGGGTATGGGTTCCACACACACTGACTCTCACTGGGGTACGGGTTCCACACACACTGACTCTCACTGGGGTATGGGTTCCACAGTCACTGACTCTCACTGGAGTATGGGTTGCAGACACACTGACTCTCACTGTGGTACTGGTTCCACACACACTGACTCTCACTGGGGAACGGGTTCCACACACAGACTGACTCTCACTGTGGTACTGGTTCCACACAGACTGACTCTCACTGGGGTCCTGTTCCACACACATTGACTCTCATTGGAGTACAGGTTCCACACACACAGGCTCTCACTGGGGTATGGGATCCACACACACTGACTCTCATTGGGGTACGGGTTCCACACACACTGACTCTCACTGGGGTACGGTTCCACACACACTGACTCTCACTGGGGTACGGGTGCCACACTCACTCATTCTCACTGGGGTACAGATTCCACACACACACTGACTCTCACTGGGGTACAGCTTCCACACACGCTGACTGTCACTGGGGTACGGATTCTACACACACTGACTCTCACTGGGGTACGGCTTCCACACACACTGACTCTCACTGGGGTGCGGGTTCCACACACACTGAATCTCACTGGGGTACGGGTTCCAGACACGCTGACTCTCACTGGGGTACGGGTTCCACACACACTGACTCTCACTGGGGTACTGGTTCCACACACACTGACTCTCACTGGAGTACGGGTTCCACACACAATGACTCTCACTGGGGTACGGGTTCCACACACACTGACTCTCACTGGGGTACGGGTTCAACACACACTGACTTTCACTGGGGTACCGGTTCCACACACACGGACTCTCTCTGGGGTACGGGTTCCGCACACACTGACTCTCACCGGGGTACGGGTTCCACACACACTGACTCTCTCTGGCGTACGGGTTCCACACACACTGACTCTCACTGGGGTACGGGTTCCACACACATTGACTCTCACTGGGGTACGGGTTCCACACACACTGTCTCTCACTGGGATACGGGTTCCACACACACTAACTCTCACTGGGGTACTGTTCCACACGCATTGACTCTCACTGGGTTACTGGTTCCACTCTGGCTCTCACTGGGGTAAGGGTGCCACACACTCTGACTCTCATTGGGGTACGGGTTCCACACACACTGACTCTCACTGGGGTACGGTTCCACGCACACTGACTCTCACTGGGGTACGGGTTCCACACTCACTTACTCTCACTGGGGTACAGATTCCACACACACACTGACTCTCACTGGGGTACAGCTTCCACACACGCTGACTCTCACTGGGGTGCGGGTTCCACACACACTGAATCTCACTGGGGTACGGGTTCCAGACACGCTGACTCTCACTGGGGTACGGGTTCCACACACACTGACTCTCACTGGGGTACTGGTTCCACACACACTGACTCTCACTGGAGTACGGGTTCCACACACAATGACTCTCACTGGGGTACGGGTTCCACACACACTGACTCTCACTGGGGTACGGGTTCAACACACACTGACTTTCACTGGGGTACCGGTTCCACACACACGGACTCTCTCTGGGGTACGGGTTCCGCACACACTGCCTCTCACCGGGGTACGGGTTCCACACACACTGACTCTCTCTGGCGTACGGGTTCCACACACACTGACTCTCACTGGGGTACGGGTTCCACACACATTGACTCTCACTGGGGTACGGGTTCCACACACACTGTCTCTCACTGGGATACGGGTTCCACACACACTAACTCTCACTGGGGTACTGTTCCACACGCATTGACTCTCACTGGGTTACTGGTTCCACTCTGGCTCTCACTGGGGTAAGGGTGCCACACACTCTGACTCTCATTGGGGTACGGGTTCCACACACACTGACTCTCACTGGGGTACGGTTCCACGCACACTGACTCTCACTGGGGTACGGGTTCCACACTCACTTACTCTCACTGGGGTACAGATTCCACACACACACTGACTCTCACTGGGGTACAGCTTCCACACACGCTGACTGTCACTGGGGTACGGGTTCTACACACACTGACTCTCACTGGGGTACGGGTGCCACACACACTGACTCTCAGTGGGGTCCGGGTTCCACACACACTGACTCTCACTGGGGTACGGGTTCCACACACACTGACTCTCACTGGGGTGCGGGTTCCACACACACTGAATCTCACTGGGGTACGGGTTCCACACACACTGACTCTCACTGGGGTACAGGTTCCACACACACTCTCACTGGGGTATGGGTTCCACACACAATGAATCTCACTGGGGTACGGGTTCCACACACACTGACTCTCACTGGGGTACAGGTTCCACACTCACTGACTCTCTCTGGGATACAGGTTCCACACACACTGAATCTCACTGGGGTACGGGTTCCATACACACTGACTCTCAGTGGGGTACGGGTTCCACACACACTGACTCTCACTGGGGTACGGGTTCCACACATACTGACTCTCACTGGGGTACTGGTTCCACACACACTGACTCTCACTGGAGTACGTGTTCAACACACACTGACTCTCACTGGGGTACGGGTTCCACACACACTGACTCTCACTGGGGTACGGGTTCAACACACAATGACTTTCACTGGGGTACCGGTTCCACACGCACGGACTCTCTCTGGGGTACGGGTTCCACACACACTGACTCTCACTGGGGTACGGATTCCACACACACTGACTCTCACTGGGGTACGGGTTCCGCACACACTGACTCTCACCGGGGTACGGGTTCCACACACACTGACTCTGTCTGGGGTACGGGTTCCACACACACTGACTCTCACTGGGGTACGGGTTCCACACACTGACTCTCACTGGGGTATGGGTTCCACACACACTGACTCTCACTGGGGTACGGGTTCCACACACACTGACTCTCACTGGGGTATGGGTTCCACAGTCACTGACTCTCACTGGAGTATGGGTTGCAGACACACTGACTCTCACTGTGGTACTAGTTCCACACACACTGACTCTCACTGGGGAACGGGTTCCACACACAGACTGACTCTCACTGTGGTACTGGTTCCACACAGACTGACTCTCACTGGGGTCCTGTTCCACACACATTGACTCTCATTGGAGTACAGGTTCCACACACACAGGCTCTCACTGGGGTATGGGATCCACACACACTGACTCTCATTGGGGTACGGGTTCCACACACACTGACTCTCACTGGGGTACGGTTCCACACACACTGACTCTCACTGGGGTACGGGTGCCACACTCACTCATTCTCACTGGGGTACAGATTCCACACACACACTGACTCTCACTGGGGTACAGCTTCCACACACGCTGACTGTCACTGGGGTACGGATTCTACACACACTGACTCTCACTGGGGTACGGCTTCCACACACACTGACTCTCACTGGGGTGCGGGTTCCACACACACTGAATCTCACTGGGATACGGGTTCCACACACACTGACTCTCACTGGGGTGCAGGTTCCACACACACTGACTCTCACTGGGGTACGGGTTCCACACACACTGAATCTCACTGGGGTACGGGTTCCACACACACTGACTCTCTCTGGGATACAGGTTCCACACACACTGAATCTCACTGGGGTACGGGTTCCAGACACGCTGACTCTCACTGGGGTACGGGTTCCACACACACTGACTCTCACTGGGGTACTGGTTCCACACACACTGACTCTCACTGGAGTACGGGTTCCACACACAATGACTCTCACTGGGGTACGGGTTCCACACACACTGACTCTCACTGGGGTACGGGTTCAACACACACTGACTTTCACTGGGGTACCGGTTCCACACACACGGACTCTCTCTGGGGTACGGGTTCCGCACACACTGACTCTCACCGGGGTACGGGTTCCACACACACTGACTCTCTCTGGCGTACGGGTTCCACACACACTGACTCTCACTGGGGTACGGGTTCCACACACATTGACTCTCACTGGGGTACGGGTTCCACACACACTGTCTCTCACTGGGATACGGGTTCCACACACACTAACTCTCACTGGGGTACTGTTCCACACGCATTGACTCTCACTGGGTTACTGGTTCCACTCTGGCTCTCACTGGGGTAAGGGTGCCACACACTCTGACTCTCATTGGGGTACGGGTTCCACACACACTGACTCTCACTGGGGTACGGTTCCACGCACACTGACTCTCACTGGGGTACGGGTTCCACACTCACTTACTCTCACTGGGGTACAGATTCCACACACACACTGACTCTCACTGGGGTACAGCTTCCACACACGCTGACTGTCACTGGGGTACGGGTTCTACACACACTGACTCTCACTGGGGTACGGGTGCCACACACACTGACTCTCAGTGGGGTCCGGGTTCCACACACACTGACTCTCACTGGGGTACGGGTTCCACACACACTGACTCTCACTGGGGTGCGGGTTCCACACACACTGAATCTCACTGGGGTACGGGTTCCACACACACTGACTCTCACTGGGGTACAGGTTCCACACACACTCTCACTGGGGTATGGGTTCCACACACAATGAATCTCACTGGGGTACGGGTTCCACACACACTGACTCTCACTGGGGTACAGGTTCCACACTCACTGACTCTCTCTGGGATACAGGTTCCACACACACTGAATCTCACTGGGGTACGGGTTCCATACACACTGACTCTCAGTGGGGTACGGGTTCCACACACACTGACTCTCACTGGGGTACGGGTTCCACACACACTGACTCTCACTGGGGTACTGGTTCCACACACACTGACTCTCACTGGAGTACGTGTTCCACACACACTGACTCTCACTGGGGTACGGGTTCCACACACACTGACTCTCACTGGGGTACGGGTTCAACACACAATGACTTTCACTGGGGTACCGGTTCCACACGCACGGACTCTCTCTGGGGTACGGGTTCCACACACACTGACTCTCACTGGGGTACGGATTCCACACACACTGACTCTCACTGGGGTACGGGTTCCACACACACTAACTCTCACTGGGCTACGGGTTCCACACACTGACTCTCACTGGGGTACGGGTTCCACACACACTGACTCTCACTGGGGTACGGGTTCCGCACGCACTGACTCTCACCGGGGTACGGGTTCCACACACACTGACTCTGTCTGGGGTACGGGTTCCACACACACTGACTCTCACTGGGGTACGGGTTCCACACACTGACTCTCACTGGGGTATGGGTTCCACACACACTGACTCTCACTGGGGTACGGGTTCCACACACACTGACTCTCACTGGGGTACTGGTTCCACACACATTGACTCTCACTGGGGTACGGGTTCCACACACACTGTCTCTCACTGGGGTACTGGTTCCACACACACTGACTCTCACTGGGGTACGGGTTCCACACACACTGACTCTCACTGGGGTACTGGTTCCACACACATTGACTCTCACTGGGGTACGGGTTCCACACACACTGACTCTCACTGGGGTACGGGTCCCACACAAACTGACTCTCACTGGGGTACGGGTTCCACACAAACTGACTCTCACTGGGGTACAAGTTCCACCCACACTGACTCTCACTGGGGTACTGATTCTACACACACTGACTCTCACTGGGGTACCGGTTCCACACACACTGACTCTCACTGGGGTACAGGTTCCACACTCACTGACTCACTCTGGGATACAGGTTCCACACACACTGAATCTCACTGGGGTACGGGTTCCACACACACTGACTCTCAGTGGGGTACGGGTTCCACACACACTGACTCTCACTGGGGTACGGGTTCCACACACACTGACTCTCACTGGGGTACTGGTTCCACACACACTGACTCTGACTGGAGTACGGGTTCCACACACAATGACTCTCACTGGGGTACGGGTTCCACACACACTGACTCTCACTGGGGTACGGGTTCAACACACACCGACTTTCACTGGGGTACCGGTTCCACACGCACGGACTCTCTCTGGGGTACGGGTTCCACACACACTGACTCTCACTGGGGTACGGGTTCCACACACACTGACTCTCACTGGGGTACGGGTTCCACACACACTGACTCTCACTGGGCTACGGGTTCCACGCACTGACACTCACTGGGGTACGGGTTCCACACACTGACTCTCACTGGGGTATGTATGGGTTCCACACACACTGACTCTCACTGGGGTACGGGTTCCGCACACACTGACTCTCACCGGGGTACGGGTTCCACACACACTGACTCTGTCTGGGGTACGGGTTCCACACACACTGACTCTCACTGGGGTACGGGTTCCACACACTGACTCTCACTGGGCTATGGGTTCCACACACACTGACTCTCACTGGGGTACGGGTTCCACACACACTGACTCTCACTGGGGTACTGGTTCCACACACATTGACTCTCACTGGGGTACGAGTTCCACACACACTGACTCTCACTGGGGTACGGGTTCCACACACACTGTCTCTCACTGGGGTACGGGTTCCACACACACTGACTCTCACTGGGGTACGGGTTCCACACACACTGACTCTCACTGGGGTACTGGTTCCACACACACTGACTCTCACTGGGGTACTGGTTCCACACACATTTATTCTCACTGGGGTACGGGTTCCACACACACTGACTCTCACTGGGGTACGGGTCCCACACAAACTGACTCTCACTGGGGTACGGGCTCCACACACACTGACTCTCACTGGGGTACGGGTTCCACACTCACTGACTCTCTCTGGGGTACGGGTTCCACACACACTGGCTCTCACTGTGGTACTGGTTCCACACACATTGACTCTCTCTGGGGTACGGGTTCCACACACACTGACCCTCACTGGGGTACGGGTTCCACACACACTGACTCTCTCTGGGGTACGGGTTCCACACACACTGACCCTCACTGGGGTACGGGTTCCACACACACTGACTCTCTCTGGGGTACGTGTTCCACACACACTGACTCTCACTGGGGTACGGTTTCCACACACACTGGGTCGCTCTGGGGTACGGGTTCCACACACACTGACTCTCACTGGGGTACGTGTTCCACCCACACTGACTCTCACTGGGGTACGGTTTCCACACACACTGGGTCGCTCTGGGGTACGGGTTCCACACACACTGACTCTCACTGGGGTCTGGGTTCCACACACACTGACTCTCACTGGGGTACGGGTTCCACACACACTGACTCTCACTGGGGTACAAGTTCCACAAACACTGACTCTCACGGGGGTACGTGTTCCACCCACACTGACTCTCACTGTCGTACTGGTTCCACACACACTGACTCTCACTGGAGTACGGGTTCCACCCACACTGACTCTCACTGTCGTACTGGTTCCATACACACTGACTCTCACTGGGGTACGGGTTCCACACACACTGACTCTCACTGGGGTACGTGTTCCACCCACACTGACTCTCACTGGGGTACGGTTTCCACACACACTGGCTCTCTCTGGGGTACGTGTTCCACCCACACTGACTTTCACTCGGGTACCGGTTCCACACGCACGGACTCTCTCTGGGGTACGGGTTCCACACACACTGACTCTCACTGGGGTACGGGTTCCACACACACTGACTCTCACTGGGGTACGGGTTCCACACACACTGACTCTCACTGGGCTACGGGTTCCACACACTGACTCTCACTGGGGTACGGGTTCCACACACTGACTCTCACTGGGGTATGTATGGGTTCCACACACACTGACTCTCACTGGGGTACGGGTTCCGCACACACTGACTCTCACCGGGGTACGGGTTCCACACACACTGACTCTGTCTGGGGTACGGGTTCCACACACACTGACTCTCACTGGGGTACGGGTTCCACACACTGACTCTCACTGGGGTATGGGTTCCACACACACTGACTCTCACTGGGGTACGGGTTCCACACACACTGACTCTCACTGGGGTACTGGTTCCACACACATTGACTCTCACTGGGGTACGGGTTCCACACACACTGACTCTCACTGGGGTACTGGTTCCACACACATTGACTCTCATTGGGGTACGGGTTCCACACACACTGTCTCTCACTGGGGTACGGGTTCCACACACACTGACTCTCACTGGGGTACGGGTTCCACACACACTGACTCTCACTGGGGTACTGGTTCCACACACACTGACTCTCACTGGGGTACTGGTTCCACACACATTGATTCTCACTGGGGTACGGGTTCCACACACACTGACTCTCACTGGGGTACGGGTCCCACACAAACTGACTCACTGGGGTACGGGCTCCACACACACTGACTCTCACTGGGGTACGGGTTCCACACTCACTGACTCTCTCTGGGGTACGGGTTCCACACATACTGACTCTCACTGGGGTGCGGGTTTCACACACACTGACTCTCACTGAGGTACAGGTTCCACACACTCTGACTTTCACTGGGGTACCGGTTCCACACACACGGACTCTCTCTGGGGTACGGGTTCCGCACACACTGACTCTCACCGGGGTACGGGTTCCACACACACTGACTCTCTCTGGCGTACGGGTTCCACACACACTGACTCTCACTGGGGTACGGGTTCCACACACATTGACTCTCACTGGGGTACGGGTTCCACACACACTGTCTCTCACTGGGATACGGGTTCCACACACACTAACTCTCACTGGGGTACTGTTCCACACGCATTGACTCTCACTGGGTTACTGGTTCCACTCTGGCTCTCACTGGGGTAAGGGTGCCACACACTCTGACTCTCATTGGGGTACGGGTTCCACACACACTGACTCTCACTGGGGTACGGTTCCACGCACACTGACTCTCACTGGGGTACGGGTTCCACACTCACTTACTCTCACTGGGGTACAGATTCCACACACACACTGACTCTCACTGGGGTACAGCTTCCACACACGCTGACTGTCACTGGGGTACGGGTTCTACACACACTGATTCTCACTGGGGTACGGGTGCCACACACACTGACTCTCAGTGGGGTCCGGGTTCCACACACACTGACTCTCACTGGGGTACGGGTTCCACACACACTGACTCTCACTGGGGTGCGGGTTCCACACACACTGAATCTCACTGGGGTACGGGTTCCACACACACTGACTCTCACTGGGGTACAGGTTCCACACACACTCTCACTGGGGTATGGGTTCCACACACAATGAATCTCACTGGGGTACGGGTTCCACACACACTGACTCTCACTGGGGTACAGGTTCCACACTCACTGACTCTCTCTGGGATACAGGTTCCACACACACTGAATCTCACTGGGGTACGGGTTCCATACACACTGACTCTCAGTGGGGTACGGGTTCCACACACACTGACTCTCACTGGGGTACGGGTTCCACACACACTGACTCTCACTGGGGTACTGGTTCCACACACACTGACTCTCACTGGAGTACGTGTTCCACACACACTGACTCTCACTGGGGTACGGGTTCCACACACACTGACTCTCACTGGGGTACGGGTTCAACACACAATGACTTTCACTGGGGTACCGGTTCCACACGCACGGACTCTCTCTGGGGTACGGGTTCCACACACACTGACTCTCACTGGGGTACGGATTCCACACACACTGACTCTCACTGGGGTACGGGTTCCACACACACTAACTCTCACTGGGCTACGGGTTCCACACACTGACTCTCACTGGGGTACGGGTTCCACACACACTGACTCTCACTGGGGTACGGGTTCCGCACACACTGACTCTCACCGGGGTACGGGTTCCACACACACTGACTCTGTCTGGGGTACGGGTTCCACACACACTGACTCTCACTGGGGTACGGGTTCCACACACTGACTCTCACTGGGGTATGGGTTCCACACACACTGACTCTCACTGGGGTACGGGTTCCACACACACTGACTCTCACTGGGGTATGGGTTCCACAGTCACTGACTCTCACTGGAGTATGGGTTGCAGACACACTGACTCTCACTGTGGTACTGGTTCCACACACACTGACTCTCACTGGGGAACGGGTTCCACACACAGACTGACTCTCACTGTGGTACTGGTTCCACACAGACTGACTCTCACTGGGGTCCTGTTCCACACACATTGACTCTCATTGGAGTACAGGTTCCACACACACAGGCTCTCACTGGGGTATGGGATCCACACACACTGACTCTCATTGGGGTACGGGTTCCACACACACTGACTCTCACTGGGGTACGGTTCCACATACACTGACTCTCACTGGGGTACGGGTGCCACACTCACTCATTCTCACTGGGGTACAGATTCCACACACACACTGACTCTCACTGGGGTACAGCTTCCACACACGCTGACTGTCACTGGGGTACGGATTCTACACACACTGACTCTCACTGGGGTACGGCTTCCACACACACTGACTCTCACTGGGGTGCGGGTTCCACACACACTGAATCTCACTGGGGTACGGGTTCCAGACACGCTGACTCTCACTGGGGTACGGGTTCCACACACACTGACTCTCACTGGGGTACTGGTTCCACACACACTGACTCTCACTGGAGTACGGGTTCCACACACAATGACTCTCACTGGGGTACGGGTTCCACACACACTGACTCTCACTGGGGTACGGGTTCAACACACACTGACTTTCACTGGGGTACCGGTTCCACACACACGGACTCTCTCTGGGGTACGGGTTCCGCACACACTGACTCTCACCGGGGTACGGGTTCCACACACACTGACTCTCTCTGGCGTACGGGTTCCACACACACTGACTCTCACTGGGGTACGGGTTCCACACACATTGACTCTCACTGGGGTACGGGTTCCACACACACTGTCTCTCACTGGGATACGGGTTCCACACACACTAACTCTCACTGGGGTACTGTTCCACACGCATTGACTCTCACTGGGTTACTGGTTCCACTCTGGCTCTCACTGGGGTAAGGGTGCCACACACTCTGACTCTCATTGGGGTACGGGTTCCACACACACTGACTCTCACTGGGGTACGGTTCCACGCACACTGACTCTCACTGGGGTACGGGTTCCACACTCACTTACTCTCACTGGGGTACAGATTCCACACACACACTGACTCTCACTGGGGTACAGCTTCCACACACGCTGACTGTCACTGGGGTACGGGTTCTACACACACTGACTCTCACTGGGGTACGGGTTCCACACACACTGACTCTCACTGGGGTGCGGGTTCCACACACACTGAATCTCACTGGGGTACGGGTTCCACACACACTGACTCTCACTGGGGTACAGGTTCCACACACACTCTCACTGGGGTATGGGTTCCACACACAATGAATCTCACTGGGGTACGGGTTCCACACACACTGACTCTCACTGGGGTACAGGTTCCACACTCACTGACTCTCTCTGGGATACAGGTTCCACACACACTGAATCTCACTGGGGTACGGGTTCCATACACACTGACTCTCAGTGGGGTACGGGTTCCACACACACTGACTCTCACTGGGGTACGGGTTCCACACACACTGACTCTCACTGGGGTACTGGTTCCACACACACTGACTCTCACTGGAGTACGTGTTCCACACACACTGACTCTCACTGGGGTACGGGTTCCACACACACTGACTCTCACTGGGGTACGGGTTCAACACACAATGACTTTCACTGGGGTACCGGTTCCACACGCACGGACTCTCTCTGGGGTACGGGTTCCACACACACTGACTCTCACTGGGGTACGGATTCCACACACACTGACTCTCACTGGGGTACGGGTTCCACACACACGAACTCTCACTGGGCTACGGGTTCCACACATTGACTCTCACTGGGGTACGGGTTCCACACACACTGACTCTCACTGGGGTACGGGTTCCGCACGCACTGACTCTCACCGGGGTACGGGTTCCACACACACTGACTCTGTCTGGGGTACGGGTTCCACACACACTGACTCTCACTGGGGTACGGGTTCCACACACTGACTCTCACTGGGGTATGGGTTCCACACACACTGACTCTCACAGGGGTACGGGTTCCACACACACTGACTCTCACTGGGGTACTGGTTCCACACACATTGACTCTCACTGGGGTACGGGTTCCACACACATTGACTCTCACTGGGGTACGGGTTCCACACACACTGTCTCTCACTGGGGTACGGGTTCCACACACACTGACTCTCACTGGGGTACGGGTTCCACACACACTGACTCTCACTGGGGTACTGGTTCCACACACATTGACTCTCACTGGGGTACGGGTTCCACACACACTGACTCTCACTGGGGTACGGGTCCCACACAAACTGACTCTCACTGGGGTACGGGTTCCACACAAACTGACTCTCACTGGGGTACAAGTTCCACCCACACTGACTCTCACTGGGGTACTGATTCTACACACACTGACTCTCACTGGGGTACCGGTTCCACACACACTGACTCTCACTGGGGTACAGGTTCCACACTCACTGACTCACTCTGGGATACAGGTTCCACACACACTGAATCTCACTGGGGTACGGGTTCCACACACACTGACTCTCAGTGGGGTACGGGTTCCACACACACTGACTCTCACTGGGGTACGGGTTCCACACACACTGACTCTCACTGGGGTACTGGTTCCACACACACTGACTCTCACTGGAGTACGGGTTCCACACACAATGACTCTCACTGGGGTACGGGTTCCACACAAACTGACTCTCACTGGGGTACGGGTTCAACACACACCGACTTTCACTGGGGTACCGGTTCCACACGCACGGACTCTCTCTGGGGTACGTGTTCCACACACACTGACTCTCACTGGGGTACGGGTTCCACACACACTGACTCTCACTGGGGTACGGGTTCCACACACACTGACTCTCACTGGGCTACGGGTTCCACACACTGACACTCACTGGGGTACGGGTTCCACACACTGACTCTCACTGGGGTATGTATGGGTTCCACACACACTGACTCTCACTGGGGTACGGGTTCCGCACACACTGACTCTCACCGGGGTACGGGTTCCACACACACTGACTCTGTCTGGGGTACGGGTTCCACACACACTGACTCTCACTGGGGTACGGGTTCCACACACTGACTCTCACTGGGCTATGGGTTCCACACACACTGACTCTCACTGGGGTACGGGTTCCACACACACTGACTCTCACTGGGGTACTGGTTCCACACACATTGACTCTCACTGGGGTACGGGTTCCACACACACTGACTCTCACTGGGGTACGGGTTCCACACACACTGTCTCTCACTGGGGTACGGGTTCCACACACACTGACTCTCACTGGGGTACGGGTTCCACACACACTGACTCTCACTGGGGTACTGGTTCCACACAGACTGACTCTCACTGGGGTACTGGTTCCACACACATTTATTCTCACTGGGGTACGGGTTCCACACACACTGACTCTCACTGGGGTACGGGTCCCACACAAACTGACTCTCACTGGGGTACGGGCTCCACACACACTGACTCTCACTGGGGTACGGGTTCCACACTCACTGACTCTCTCTGGGGTACGGGTTCCACACACACTGACCCTCACTGGGGTACGGGTTCCACACACACTGACTCTCTCTGGGGTACGTGTTCCACCCACACTGACTCTCACTGGGGTACGGTTTCCACACACACTGGGTCGCTCTGGGGTACGGGTTCCACACACACTGACTCTCACTGGGGTACAAGTTCCACACATACTGACTCTCACTGGGGTACGGGTTCCACACACACTGACTCTCACTGGGGTACAAGTTCCACACGCACTGACTCTCATTGGGGTACCGGTTCCACACACACTGACTATCACTGGGGTACAAGTTCCACCCACACTGACTCTCACTGGGGTACTGATTCTACACACACTGACTCTCACTGGGGTACGGGATCCACACACAATGACTCTCACTGGGGTACAGATTCCACACACACACTGACTCTCACTGTCGTACTGGTTCCACACACACTGACTCTCACTGGAGTACGGGTTCCACCCACACTGACTCTCACTGTCGTACTGGTTCCATACACACTGACTCTCACTGGGGTACGGGTTCCACACACACTGACTCTCACTGGGGTACGTGTTCCACCCACACTGACTCTCACTGGGGTACGGTTTCCACACACACTGGCTCTCTCTGGGGTACGTGTTCCACCCACACTGACTTTCACTCGGGTACCGGTTCCACACGCACGGACTCTCTCTGGGGTACGGGTTCCACACACACTGACTCTCACTGGGGTACGGGTTCCACACACACTGACTCTCACTGGGGTACGGGTTCCACACACACTGACTCTCACTGGGCTACGGGTTCCACACACTGACTCTCACTGGGGTACGGGTTCCACACACTGACTCTCACTGGGGTATGTATGGGTTCCACACACACTGACTCTCACTGGGGTACGGGTTCCGCACACACTGACTCTCACCGGGGTACGGGTTCCACACACACTGACTCTGTCTGGGGTACGGGTTCCACACACACTGACTCTCACTGGGGTACGGGTTCCACACACTGACTCTCACTGGGGTATGGGTTCCACACACACTGACTCTCACTGGGGTACGGGTTCCACACACACTGACTCTCACTGGGGTACTGGTTCCACACACATTGACTCTCACTGGGGTACGGGTTCCACACACACTGACTCTCACTGGGGTACTGGTTCCACACACATTGACTCTCATTGGGGTACGGGTTCCACACACACTGTCTCTCACTGGGGTACGGGTTCCACACACACTGACTCTCACTGGGGTACGGGTTCCACACACACTGACTCTCACTGGGGTACTGGTTCCACACACACTGACTCTCACTGGGGTACTGGTTCCACACACATTGATTCTCACTGGGGTACGGGTTCCACACACACTGACTCTCACTGGGGTACGGGTCCCACACAAACTGACTCTCACTGGGGTACGGGCTCCACACACACTGACTCTCACTGGGGTACGGGTTCCACACTCACTGACTCTCTCTGGGGTACGGGTTCCACACACACTGGCTCTCACTGTTGTACTGGTTCCACACACACTGACTCTCTCTGGGGTACGGGTTCCACACACACTGACCCTCACTGGGGTACGGGTTCCACACACACTGACTCTCTCTGGGGTACGTGTTCCACCCACACTGACTCTCACTGGGGTACGGTTTCCACACACACTGGCTCTCTCTGGGGTACGTGTTCCACCCACACTGACTCTCACTGGGGTACAAGTTCCACACATACTGACTCTCACTGGGGTACGGGTTCCACACACACTGACTCTCACTGGGGTACAAGTTCCACACGCACTGACTCTTATTGGGGTACCGGTTCCACACACACTGACTATCACTGGGGTACAAGTTCCACCCACACTGACTCTCACTGGGGTACTGATTCTACACACACTGACTCTCACTGGGGTACGGGATCCACACACAATGACTCTCACTGGGGTACGGGTTCCACACACACTGACTCTCACTGGGGTACCGGTTCCACACACACTGACTCTCACTGGGGTACTGATTCTACACACACTGACTATCACTGGGGTACGGGTTCCACACACACTGACTTTCACTGGGGTACAGGTTCCACACACATGACTCTCTCTGGGGTACGTGTTCCACCCACACTGACTCTCACTGTCGTACTGGTTCCACAAACACTGACTCTCACTGGGGTACAGGTTCCACACACACACTGACTCTCACTGGGGTACGGGTTCCAAACACACTGACTCTCACTGGGGTACAGGTTCCACACACACTGACTCTCACTGGGGTACAGGTTCCACTCTCACACTGACTCTCTCTGGGGTACGAGTTCCACACACACTGACTCTCATTGGGGTACGGGTTCCACACACACTGAGTCTCACTGGGGTTTGGGTTCCACACACATTGACTCTCACTGGGGTACGGGTTCCACACACACTGTCTCTCACTGGGGTACGGGTTCCACACACACTGACTCTCACTGGGGTACGGGTTCCACACACACTGACTCTCACTGGGGTACTGGTTCCACACACATTGACTCTCACTGGGGTACGGGTTCCACACACACTGACTCTCACTGGGGTACGGGTCCCACACAAACTGACTCTCACTGGGGTACGGGTTCCACACAAACTGACTCTCACTGGGGTACAAGTTCCACCCACACTGACTCTCACTGGGGTACTGATTCTACACACACTGACTCTCACTGGGGTACCGGTACAACACACACTGACTCTCACTGGGGTCCAGGTTCCACACTCACTGACTCTCTCTGGGATACAGGTTCCACACACACTGAATCTCACTGGGGTACAGGTTCCACACACACTGACTCTCAGTGGGGTACGGGTTCCACACACACTGACTCTCACTGGGGTACGGGTTCCACACACACTGACTCTCACTGGGGTACTGGTTCCACACACACTGACTCTCACTGGAGTACGGGTTCCACACACACTGACTCTCACTGGGGTACGGGTTCCACACACACTGACTCTCACTGGGGTACGGGTTCAACACACACTGACTTTCACTGGGGTACCGGTTCCACACGCACGGACTCTCTCTGGGGTACGGGTTCCACACACACTGACTCTCACTGGGGTACGGGTTCCACACACACTGACTCTCACTGGGGTACGGGTTCCACACACACTGACTCTCACTGGGCTACGGGTTCCACACACTGACTCTCACTGGGGTACGGGTTCCACACACTGACTCTCACTGGGGTATGTATGGGTTCCACACACACTGACTCTCACTGGGGTACGGGTTCCGCACACACTGACTCTCACCGGGGTACGGGTTCCACACACACTGACTCCTGTCTGGGGTACGGGTTCCACACACACTGACTCTCACTGGGGTACGGGTTCCACACACTGACTCTCACTGGGCTATGGGTTCCAAACACTGACTCTCACTGGGGTACGGGTTCCACACACACTGACTCTCACTGGGGTACTGGTTCCACACACATTGACTCTCACTGGGGTACGGGTTCCACACACACTGACTCTCACTGGGGTACTGGTTCCACACACATTGACTCTCACTGGGGTACGGGTTCCACACACACTGTCTCTCACTGGGGTACGGGTTCCACACACACTGACTCTCACTGGGGTATGGGATCCACACACACTGACTCTCACTGGGGTACGGGTTACACACACACTGACTCTCACTGGGGTATGGGTGCCACACACACTGACTCTCATTGGGGTACGGGTTCCACACACACTGACTCTCACAGGGGTACGGTTCCACACACATTGACTCTCACTGGGGTACGGGTTCCACACTCACTGACTCTCACTGGGGTACAGATTCCACACACACACTGACTCTCACTGGGTTACAGCTTCCACACACACTGACTCTCACTGGGGTACGGGTTCCACACACACTGACTATCACTGGGGTACAGGTTTCACACACACTGACTCTCTCTGGGGTACGTGTTCCACCCACACTGACTCTCACTGTCGTACTGGTTCCACAAACACGGACTCTCACGGGGGTACGTGTTCCACCCACACTGACTCCCACTGGGGTACGTGTTCCACCCACACTGACTCTCACTGGGGTACGGGTTCCACACACACTGACCCTCACTGGGGGACTGGTTCCACACACACTGACTCTCATTGGGTTATGGGTTCCACACACCCTGACTCTCACTGGGGTATGGGTTCCCCACACACTGACTCTCACTGGGGTACGGGTTCCATACACACTGACTTTCACTGGGGTACGGGTTCCACACACACTGACTTTTACTGCGGTACGGGTTCCACAAACACTGACACTCACTGGGGGACGAGTTCCATACACACTATCATTGGGGTATGGGTTCCACACACACTGGCTCTCACTGGGGTACGGGTTCCACACACACTGACTCTCACTGGGGTACGGGTTCCCCACACACTGACTCTCACTGGGGTATGGGTTCCACACACAATGACTCTCTCTAGGGTACGGATCCCACACACACTGAATCTCACGGGGGTACGTGTTCCACCCACACTGACTCTCATTGGGGTACGGGTTCCACACACACTGACCCTCACTGGGGGACGGGTTCCACACACACTGACTCTCATTGGGGTATGGGTTCCACACACACTGAGTCTCACTCGGGTATGGGTTCCACACACACTGACTCTCACTGGGGTACGGGTTCCACAAACACTGACTCTCACTGGGATACGGGTTCCACACACACTGACCCTCACTGGGGTACGGGTTCCACACACACTGGCTCTCACTGGGGTAAGGGTCCCACACACAATGACTCTCTCTGGGGTACGGATCCCACACACACACTGACTCTCACTAGGGTACAGCTTCCACACACACTGACTGTCACTGGGATACGGGTTCCACACACACTGACCCTCACTGGGGTACTGGTTCCACACACACTGACTCTCATTGGGGTATGGGTTCCACAGTCACTGACTCTCACTGGAGTATGGGTTGCAGACACACTGACTCTCACTGTGGTACTGGTTCCACACACACTGACTCTCACTGGGGAACGGGTTCCACACACAGACTGACTCTCACTGTGGTACTGGTTCCACACAGACTGACTCTCACTGGGGTCCTGTTCCACACACATTGACTCTCATTGGAGTACAGGTTCCACACACACAGGCTCTCACTGGGGTATGGGATCCACACACACTGACTCTCATTGGGGTACGGGTTCCACACACACTGATTCTCACTGTGGTACGGTTCCACACACACTGACTCTCACTGGGGTACGGGTGCCACACTCACTCATTCTCACTGGGGTACAGATTCCACACACACACTGACTCTCACTGGGGTACAGCTTCCACACACGCTGACTGTCACTGGGGTACGGATTCTACACACACTGACTCTCACTGGGGTACGGCTTCCACACACACTGACTCTCACTGGGGTGCGGGTTCCACACACACTGAATCTCACTGGGATACGGGTTCCACACACACTGACTCTCACTGGGGTACAGGTTCCACACACACTGACTCTCACTGGGGTACGGGTTCCACACACACTGAATCTCACTGGGGTACGGGTTCCACACACACTGACTCTCACTGGGGTACAGGTTCCACACTCACTGACTCTCTCTGGGATACAGGTTCCACACACACTGAATCTCACTGGGGTACGGGTTCCAGACACGCTGACTCTCACTGGGGTACGGGTTCCACACACACTGACTCTCACTGGGGTACTGGTTCCACACACACTGACTCTCACTGGAGTACGGGTTCCACACACAATGACTCTCACTGGGGTACGGGTTCCACACACACTGACTCTCACTGGGGTACGGGTTCAACACACACTGACTTTCACTGGGGTACCGGTTCCACACACACGGACTCTCTCTGGGGTACGGGTTCCGCACACACTGACTCTCACCGGGGTACGGGTTCCACACACACTGACTCTCTCTGGCGTACGGGTTCCACACACACTGACTCTCACTGGGGTACGGGTTCCACACACATTGACTCTCACTGGGGTACGGGTTCCACACACACTGTCTCTCACTGGGATACGGGTTCCACACACACTAACTCTCACTGGGGTACTGTTCCACACGCATTGACTCTCACTGGGTTACTGGTTCCACTCTGGCTCTCACTGGGGTAAGGGTGCCACACACTCTGACTCTCATTGGGGTACGGGTTCCACACACACTGACTCTCACTGGGGTACGGTTCCACGCACACTGACTCTCACTGGGGTACGGGTTCCACACTCACTTACTCTCACTGGGGTACAGATTCCACACACACACTGACTCTCACTGGGGTACAGCTTCCACACACGCTGACTGTCACTGGGGTACGGGTTCTACACACACTGACTCTCACTGGGGTACGGGTGCCACACACACTGACTCTCAGTGGGGTCCGGGTTCCACACACACTGACTCTCACTGGGGTACGGGTTCCACACACACTGACTCTCACTGGGGTGCGGGTTCCACACACACTGAATCTCACTGGGGTACGGGTTCCACACACACTGACTCTCACTGGGGTACAGGTTCCACACACACTCTCACTGGGGTATGGGTTCCACACACAATGAATCTCACTGGGGTACGGGTTCCACACACACTGACTCTCACTGGGGTACAGGTTCCACACTCACTGACTCTCTCTGGGATACAGGTTCCACACACACTGAATCTCACTGGGGTACGGGTTCCATACACACTGACTCTCAGTGGGGTACGGGTTCCACACACACTGACTCTCACTGGGGTACGGGTTCCACACACACTGACTCTCACTGGGGTACTGGTTCCACACACACTGACTCTCACTGGAGTACGTGTTCCACACACACTGACTCTCACTGGGGTACGGGTTCCACACACACTGACTCTCACTGGGGTACGGGTTCAACACACAATGACTTTCACTGGGGTACCGGTTCCACACGCACGGACTCTCTCTGGGGTACGGGTTCCACACACACTGACTCTCACTGGGGTACGGATTCCACACACACTGACTCTCACTGGGGTACGGGTTCCACACACACTAACTCTCACTGGGCTACGGGTTCCACACACTGACTCTCACTGGGGTACGGGTTCCACACACACTGACTCTCACTGGGGTGCGGGTTCCACACACACTGAATCTCACTGGGGTACGGGTTCCACACACACTGACTCTCACTGGGGTACAGGTTCCACACACACTCTCACTGGGGTATGGGTTCCACACACAATGAATCTCACTGGGGTACGGGTTCCACACACACTGACTCTCACTGGGGTACAGGTTCCACACTCACTGACTCTCTCTGGGGTACAGGTTCCACACACACTGAATCTCACTGGGGTACGGGTTCCATACACACTGACTCTCAGTGGGGTACGGGTTCCACACACACTGACTCTCACTGGGGTACGGGTTCCACACACACTGACTCTCACTGGGGTACTGGTTCCACACACACTGACTCTCACTGGAGTACGTGTTCCACACACACTGACTCTCACTGGGGTACGGGTTCCACACACACTGACTCTCACTGGGGTACGGGTTCAACACACAATGACTTTCACTGGGGTACCGGTTCCACACGCACGGACTCTCTCTGGGGTACGGGTTCCACACACACTGACTCTCACTGGGGTACGGATTCCACACACACTGACTCTCACTGGGGTACGGGTTCCACACACACTAACTCTCACTGGGCTACGGGTTCCACACACTGACTCTCACTGGGGTACGGGTTCCACACACACTGACTCTCACTGGGGTACGGGTTCCGCACACACTGACTCTCACCGGGGTACGGGTTCCACACACACTGACTCTGTCTGGGGTACGGGTTCCACACACACTGACTCTCACTGGGGTACGGGTTCCACACACTGACTCTCACTGGGGTATGGGTTCCACACACACTGACTCTCACTGGGGTACGGGTTCCACACACACTGACTCTCACTGGGGTACTGGTTCCACACACATTGACTCTCACTGGGGTACGGGTTCCACACACATTGACTCTCACTGGGGTACGGGTTCCACACACACTGTCTCTCACTGGGGTACGGGTTCCACACACACTGACTCTCACTGGGGTACGGGTTCCACACACACTGACTCTCACTGGGGTACTGGTTCCACACACAATGACTCTCACTGGGGTACGGGTTCCACACACACTGACTCTCACTGGGGTACGGGTCCCACACAAACTGACTCTCACTGGGGTACGGGTTCCACACAAACTGACTCTCACTGGGGTACAAGTTCCACCCACACTGACTCTCACTGGGGTACTGATTCTACACACACTGACTCTCACTGGGGTACCGGTTCCACACACACTGACTCTCACTGGGGTACAGGTTCCACACTCACTGACTCACTCTGGGATACAGGTTCCACACACACTGAATCTCACTGGGGTACGGGTTCCACACACACTGACTCTCAGTGGGGTACGGGTTCCACACACACTGACTCTCACTGGGGTACGGCTTCCACACACACTGACTCTCACTGGGGTACTGGTTCCACACACACTGACTCTCACTGGAGTACGGGTTCCACACACAATGACTCTCACTGGGGTACGGGTTCCACACACACTGACTCTCACTGGGGTACGGGTTCAACACACACCGACTTTCACTGGGGTACCGGTTCCACACGCACGGACTCTCTCTGGGGTACGGGTTCCACACACACTGACTCTCACTGGGGTACGGGTTCCACACACACTGACTCTCACTGGGGTACGGGTTCCACACACACTGACTCTCACTGGGCTACGGGTTCCACACACTGACACTCACTGGGGTACGGGTTCCACACACTGACTCTCACTGGGGTATGTATGGGTTCCACACACACTGACTCTCACTGGGGTACGGGTTCCGCACACACTGACTCTCACCGGGGTACGGGTTCCACACACACTGACTCTGTCTGGGGTACGGGTTCCACACACACTGACTCTCACTGGGGTACGGGTTCCACACACTGACTCTCACTGGGCTATGGGTTCCACACACACTGACTCTCACTGGGGTACGGGTTCCACACACACTGACTCTCACTGGGGTACTGGTTCCACACACATTGACTCTCACTGGGGTACGGGTTCCACACACACTGACTCTCACTGGGGTACGGGTTCCACACACACTGTCTCTCACTGGGGTACGGGTTCCACACACACTGACTCTCACTGGGGTACGGGTTCCACACACACTGACTCTCACTGGGGTACGGGTTCAACACACAATGACTTTCACTGGGGTACCGGTTCCACACGCACGGACTCTCTCTGGGGTACGGGTTCCACACACACTGACTCTCACTGGGGTACGGATTCCACACACACTGACTCTCACTGGGGTACGGGTTCCACACACACTGACTCTCACTGGGCTACGGGTTCCACACACTGACTCTCACTGGGGTACGGGTTCCACACACACTGACTCTCACTGGGGTGCGGGTTCCACACACACTGAATCTCACTGGGGTACGGGTTCCACACACACTGACTCTCACTGGGGTACAGGTTCCACACACACTCTCACTGGGGTATGGGTTCCACACACAATGAATCTCACTGGGGTACGGGTTCCACACACACTGACTCTCACTGGGGTACAGGTTCCACACTCACTGACTCTCTCTGGGATACAGGTTCCACACACACTGAATCTCACTGGGGTACGGGTTCCATACACACTGACTCTCAGTGGGGTACGGGTTCCACACACACTGACTCTCACTGGGGTACGGGTTCCACACACACTGACTCTCACTGGGGTACTGGTTCCACACACACTGACTCTCACTGGAGTACGTGTTCCACACACACTGACTCTCACTGGGGTACGGGTTCCACACACACTGACTCTCACTGGGGTACGGGTTCAACACACAATGACTTTCACTGGGGTACCGGTTCCACACGCACGGACTCTCTCTGGGGTACGGGTTCCACACACACTGACTCTCACTGGGGTACGGATTCCACACACACTGACTCTCACTGGGGTACGGGTTCCACACACACTAACTCTCACTGGGCTACGGGTTCCACACACTGACTCTCACTGGGGTACGGGTTCCACACACACTGACTCTAACTGGGGTACGGGTTCCGCACACACTGACTCTCACCGGGGTACGGGTTCCACACACACTGACTCTGTCTGGGGTACGGGTTCCACACACACTGACTCTCACTGGGGTACGGGTTCCACACACTGACTCTCACTGGGGTATGGGTTCCACACACACTGACTCTCACTGGGGTACGGGTTCCACACACACTGACTCTCACTGGGGTACTGGTTCCACACACATTGACTCTCACTGGGGTACGGGTTCCACACACATTGACTCTCACTGGGGTACGGGTTCCACACACACTGTCTCTCACTGGGGTACGGGTTCCACACACACTGACTCTCACTGGGGTACGGGTTCCACACACACTGACTCTCACTGGGGTACTGGTTCCACACACAATGACTCTCACTGGGGTACGGGTTCCACACACACTGACTCTCACTGGGGTACGGGTCCCACACAAACTGACTCTCACTGGGGTACGGGTTCCACACAAACTGACTCTCACTGGGGTACAAGTTCCACCCACACTGACTCACACTGGGGTACTGATTCTACACACACTGACTCTCACTGGGGTACCGGTTCCACACACACTGACTCTCACTGGGGTACAGGTTCCACACTCACTGACTCACTCTGGGATACAGGTTCCACACACACTGAATCTCACTGGGGTACGGGTTCCACACACACTGACTCTCAGTGGGGTACGGGTTCCACACACACTGACTCTCACTGGGGTACGGGTTCCACACACACTGACTCTCACTGGGGTACTGGTTCCACACACACTGACTCTCACTGGAGTACGGGTTCCACACACAATGACTCTCACTGGGGTACGGGTTCCACACACACTGACTCTCACTGGGGTACGGGTTCAACACACACCGACTTTCACTGGGGTACCGGTTCCACACGCACGGACTCTCTCTGGGGTACGGGTTCCACACACACTGACTCTCACTGGGGTACGGGTTCCACACACACTGACTCTCACTGGGGTACGGGTTCCACACACACTGACTCTCACTGGGCTACGGGTTCCACACACTGACACTCACTGGGGTACGGGTTCCACACACTGACTCTCACTGGGGTATGTATGGGTTCCACACACACTGACTCTCACTGGGGTACGGGTTCCGCACACACTGACTCTCACCGGGGTACGGGTTCCACACACACTGACTCTGTCTGGGGTACGGGTTCCACACACACTGACTCTCACTGGGGTACGGGTTCCACACACTGACTCTCACTGGGCTATGGGTTCCACACACACTGACTCTCACTGGGGTACGGGTTCCACACACACTGACTCTCACTGGGGTACTGGTTCCACACACATTGACTCTCACTGGGGTACGGGTTCCACACACACTGACTCTCACTGGGGTACGGGTTCCACACACACTGTCTCTCACTGGGGTACGGGTTCCACACACACTGACTCTCACTGGGGTACGGGTTCCACACACACTGACTCTCACTGGGGTACTGGTTCCACACACACTGACTCTCACTGGGGTACTGGTTCCACACACATTTATTCTCACTGGGGTACGGGTTCCACACACACTGACTCTCACTGGGGTACGGGTCCCACACAAACTGACTCTCACTGGGGTACGGGCTCCACACACACTGACTCTCACTGGGGTACGGGTTCCACACTCACTGACTCTCTCTGGGGTACGGGTTCCACACACACTGGCTCTCACTGTGGTACTGGTTCCACACACACTGACTCTCTCTGGGGTACGGGTTCCACACACACTGACCCTCACTGGGGTACGGGTTCCACACACACTGACTCTCTCTGGGGTACGTGTTCCACCCACACTGACTCTCACTGGGGTACGGTTTCCACACACACTGGGTCTCTCTGGGGTACGGGTTCCACACACACTGACTCTCACTGGGGTACAAGTTCCACACATACTGACTCTCACTGGGGTACGGGTTCCACACACACTGACTCTCACTGGGGTACAAGTTCCACACGCACTGACTCTCATTGGGGTACCGGTTCCACACACACTGACTATCACTGGGGTACAAGTTCCACACACACTGACTCTCACTGGGGTACGGGATCCACACACAATGACTCTCACTGGGGTACTGGTTCCACACACACTGACTCTCACTGGAGTACGGGTTCCACCCACACTGACTCTCACTGTCGTACTGGTTCCATACACACTGACTCTCACTGGGGTACGGGTTCCACACACACTGACTCTCACTGGGGTACGTGTTCCACCCACACTGACTCTCACTGGGGTACGGTTTCCACACACACTGGCTCTCTCTGGGGTACGTGTTCCACCCACACTGACTTTCACTCGGGTACCGGTTCCACACGCACGGACTCTCTCTGGGGTACGGGTTCCACACACACTGACTCTCACTGGGGTACGGGTTCCACACACACTGACTCTCACTGGGGTACGGGTTCCACACACACTGACTCTCACTGGGCTACGGGTTCCACACACTGACTCTCACTGGGGTACGGGTTCCACACACTGACTCTCACTGGGGTATGTATGGGTTCCACACACACTGACTCTCACTGGGGTACGGGTTCCGCACACACTGACTCTCACCGGGGTACGGGTTCCACACACACTGACTCTGTCTGGGGTACGGGTTCCACACACACTGACTCTCACTGGGGTACGGGTTCCACACACTGACTCTCACTGGGGTATGGGTTCCACACACACTGACTCTCACTGGGGTACGGGTTCCACACACACTGACTCTCACTGGGGTACTGGTTCCACACACATTGACTCTCACTGGGGTACGGGTTCCACACACACTGACTCTCACTGGGGTACTGGTTCCACACACATTGACTCTCATTGGGGTACGGGTTCCACACACACTGTCTCTCACTGGGGTACGGGTTCCACACACACTGACTCTCACTGGGGTACGGGTTCCACACACACTGACTCTCACTGGGGTACTGGTTCCACACACACTGACTCTCACTGGGGTACTGGTTCCACACACATTGATTCTCACTGGGGTACGGGTTCCACACACACTGACTCTCACTGGGGTACGGGTCCCACACAAACTGACTCTCACTGGGGTACGGGCTCCACACACACTGACTCTCACTGGGGTACGGGTTCCACACTCACTGACTCTCTCTGGGGTACGGGTTCCACACACACTGGCTCTCACTGTTGTACTGGTTCCACACACACTGACTCTCTCTGGGGTACGGGTTCCACACACACTGACCCTCACTGGGGTACGGGTTCCACACACACTGACTCTCTCTGGGGTACGTGTTCCACCCACACTGACTCTCACTGGGGTACGGTTTCCACACACACTGGCTCTCTCTGGGGTACGTGTTCCACCCACACTGACTCTCACTGGGGTACAAGTTCCACACATACTGACTCTCACTGGGGTACGGGTTCCACACACACTGACTCTCACTGGGGTACAAGTTCCACACGCACTGACTCTTATTGGGGTACCGGTTCCACACACACTGACTATCACTGGGGTACAAGTTCCACCCACACTGACACTCACTGGGGTACGGGTTCCACACACAATGACTCTCACTGGGGTACGGGTTCCACACACACTGACTCTCACTGGGGTACCGGTTCCACACACACTGACTCTCACTGGGGTACGGGATCCACACACAATGACTCTCACTGGGGTACGGGTTCCACACACACTGACTCTCACTGGGGTACCGGTTCCACACACACTGACTCTCACTGGGGTACTGATTCTACACACACTGACTCTCACTGGGGTACGGGTTCCACACACACTGACTTTCACTGGGGTACAGGTTCCACACACATGACTCTCTCTGGGGTACGTGTTCCACCCACACTGACTCTCACTGTCGTACTGGTTCCACAAACACTGACTCTCACTGGGGTACAGGTTCGACACACACACTGACTCTCACTGGGGTACGGGTTCCAAACACACTGACTCTCACTGGGGTACAGGTTCCACACACACTGACTCTCACTGGGGTACAGGTTCCACTCACACACTGACTCTCTCTGGGGTACGAGTTCCACACACACTGACTCTCATTGGGGTACGGGTTCCACACACACTGAGTCTCACTGGGGTTTGGGTTCCACACACATTGACTCTCACTGGGGTACGGGTTCCACACACACTGTCTCTCACTGGGGTACGGGTTCCACACACACTGACTCTCACTGGGGTACGGGTTCCACACACACTGACTCTCACTGGGGTACTGGTTCCACACACATTGACTCTCACTGGGGTACGGGTTCCACACACACTGACTCTCACTGGGGTACGGGTCCCACACAAACTGACTCTCACTGGGGTACGGGTTCCACACAAACTGACTCTCACTGGGGTACAAGTTCCACCCACACTGACTCTCACTGGGGTACTGATTCTACACACACTGACTCTCACTGGGGTACCGGTTCCACACACACTGACTCTCACTGGGGTACAGGTTCCACACTCACTGACTCTCTCTGGGATACAGGTTCCACACACACTGAATCTCACTGGGGTACAGGTTCCACACACACTGACTCTCAGTGGGGTACGGGTTCCACACACACTGACTCTCACTGGGGTACGGGTTCCACACACACTGACTCTCACTGGGGTACTGGTTCCACACACACTGACTCTCACTGGAGTACGGGTTCCACACACACTGACTCTCACTGGGGTACGGGTTCCACACACACTGACTCTCACTGGGGTACGGGTTCAACACACACTGACTTTCACTGGGGTACCGGTTCCACACGCACGGACTCTCTCTGGGGTACGGGTTCCACACACACTGACTCTCACTGGGGTACGGGTTCCACACACACTGACTCTCACTGGGGTACGGGTTCCACACACACTGTCTCTCACTGGGGTACGGGTTCCGCACACACTGACTCTCACCGGGGTACGGGTTCCACACACACTGACTCTGTCTGGGGTACGGGTTCCACACACACTGACTCTCACTGGGGTACGGGTTCCACACACTGACTCTCACTGGGCTATGGGTTCCACACACACTGACTCTCACTGGGGTACGGGTTCCACACACACTGACTCTCACTGGGGTACTGGTTCCACACACATTGACTCTCACTGGGGTACGGGTTCCACACACACTGACTCTCACTGGGGTACGGGTTCCACACACACTGATTCTCACTGGGGTACTGGTTCCACACACACTGACTCTCACTGGGGTACTGGTTCCACACACATTTATTCTCACTGGGGTACGGGTTCCACACACACTGACTCTCACTGGGGTACGGGTCCCACACAAACTGACTCTCACTGGGGTACGGGCTCCACACACACTGACTCTCACTGGGGTACGGGTTCCACACTCATTGACTCTCTCTGGGGTACGGGTTCCACACACACTGGCTCTCACTGTGGTACTGGTTCCACACACACTGACTCTCTCTGGGGTACGGGTTCCACACACACTGACCCTCACTGGGGTACGGGTTCCACACACACTGACTCTCACTGGGGTACTGATTCTACACACATTGACTCTCACTGGGGTACGTGTTCCACCCACACTGACTCTCACTCGGGTACGGTTTCCACACACACTGGGTCTCTCTGGGGTACGGGTTCCACACACACTGACTCTCACTGGGGTACAAGTTCCACACGCACTGACTCTCACTGGGGTACAAGTTCCACCCACACTGACTCTCACTGGGGTACAGGTTCCACACACACTGACTCTCACTGGGGTACAGGTTCCACACACACTGACTCTCACTGGGGTACGGGTTCCACCCACACTGACTCTCACTGGGGTACGTGTTCCACCCACACTGACTCTCACTCGGGTACGGGTTCCACACACACTGACTCTCACTGTCGTACTGGTTCCATACACACTGACTCTCACTGGGGTACGGGTTCCACACACACTGACTCTCACTGGGGTACGTGTTCCACCCACACTGACTCTCACTGGGGTACGGTTTCCACACACACTGGCTCTCTCTGGGGTACGGGTTCCACACACACTGACTCTCACTGGGGTACAAGTTCCACACATACTGACTCTCACTGGGGTACGGGTTCCACACACACTGACTCTCACTGGGGTACAAGTTCCACACATACTGACTCTCACTGGGGTACGGGTTCCACACACACTGACTATCACTGGGGTACAAGTTCCACCCACACTGACTCTCACTGGGGTACTGATTCCACACACACTGACTCTCACTGGGGTACGGGATCCACACACAATGACTCTCACTGTGGTACGGGTTCCACACACACTGACTCTCACTGGGGTACGGGATCCACAAACAATGACTCTCACTGGGGTACGGGTTCCACACACACTGACTCTCACTGGGGTACCGGTTCCACACACACTGACTCTCACTGGGGTATGGGTTCCACACACACTGACTCTCACTGTGGTACGGGTTCCACACACACTGACTTTCACTGGGGTACAGGTTCCACACACACTGACTCTCTCTGGGGTACGTGTTCCACCCACACTGACTCTCACTGGGGTACGGGATCCACACACACTGACTCTCACTGGGGTACGTGTTCCACCCACACTGACTCTCACTGGGGTACGGGATCCACACAGACTGACTCTCACTGGGGTACGGGTTCCACACACACTGACTCTCACTGTGGTACGGGTTCCACACACACTGACTCTCACTGGGGTACGGGATCCACAAACAATGACTCTCACTGGGGTACCAGTTCCACACACACTGACTCTCACTGGGGTACTGATTCTACACACACTGACTCTCACTGTCGCACTGGTTCCACAAACACTGACTCTCACTGCAGTACGGGTTCCACCCACACGGACTCTCACTGTCGTACTGGTTCCACAAACACTGACTCTCACGGGGGTACGTGTTCCACCCACACTGACTCTCACTGGGGTACGGGTTCCACACACACACTGACTCTCAATGGGGTACGGGTTCCAAACACACTGACTCTCACTGGGGTACAGGTTCCACACACACTGACTCTCACTGGGGTACAGGTTCCACACACACACTGACTCTCACTGGGGTACGGGTTCCAAACACACTGACTCTCACTGGGGTACAGGTTCCACACACACTGACTCTCACTGGGGTACAGGTTCCACTCACACACTGACTCTCTCTGGGGTACGAGTTCCACACACACTGACTCTCATTGGGGTACGAGTTCCACACACACTGAGTCTCACTGGGGTTTGGGTTCCACACACACTGACCCTCACTGGGGTTTGGGTTCCACACACACTGACCCTCACTGGGGGACGGGTTCCACACACACTGACTCTCACTGGGGTACGGGTTCCACACACACTGACTCTCATTGGGGTATGGGTTCCACACACACTGACTCTCATTGGGGTATGGGTTCCACACACACTGACTCTCGCTGGGGTATGGATTCCCCACACACTGACTCTCACTGGGGTATGGGTTCCACACACACTGTCTCTCACTGGGGTATGAGTTCCAAACACACTGACTCTCTCTGGGGTACGAGTTCCACACACACTGACTCTCACTGGGGTATGGGTTCCCCACACACTGACTCTCACTGGGGTACGGGTTCCACACACACTGACTCTCACTGGGATACGGGTTACACACACACTGACTCTCACTGGGGTACAAGTTCCACACATACTGACTCTCACTGGGGTACGGGTTCCACACACACTGACTCTCACTGGGGTACAAGTTCCACACGCACTGACTCTCATTGGGGTACCGGTTCCACACACACTGACTATCACTGGGGTACAAGTTCCACCCACACTGACTCTCACTGGGGTACTGATTCTACACACACTGACTCTCACTGGGGTACGGGATCCACACACAATGACTCTCACTGGGGTACGGGTTCCACACACACTGACTCTCACTGGGGTACCGGTTCCACACACACTGACTCTCACTGGGGTACTGATTCTACACACACTGACTCTCACTGTGGTACGGGTTCCACACACACTGACTTTCACTGGGGTACAGGTTCCACACACACTGACTCTCTCTGGGGTACGTGTTCCACCCACACTGACTCTCACTGTCGTACTGGTTCCACAAACACTGACTCTCACTGGAGTATGGGTTCCACCCACACGGACTCTCACTGTCGTACTGATTCCACAAACACTGACTCTCACGGGGGTACGTGTTCCACCCACACTGACTCTCACTGGGGTACAGGTTCCACACACACACTGACTCTCACTGGGGTACGGGTTCCAAACACACTGACTCTCACTGGGGTACAGGTTCCACACACACTGACTCTCACTGGGGTACAGGTTCCACTCACACACTGACTCTCTCTGGGGTACGAGTTCCACACACACTGACTCTCATTGGGGTACGGGTTCCACACACACTGAGTCTCACTGGGGTTTGGGTTCCACACACACTGACCCTCACTGGGGTTTGGGTTCCACACACACTGACCCTCACTGGGGGACGGGCTCCACACACACTGACTCTCATTGGGGTATGGGTTCCACACACACTGACTCTCATTGGGGTATGGGTTCCACACACACTGACTCTCACTGGGGTATGGATTCCCCACACACTGACTCTCACTGGGGTATGGGTTCCACACACACTGTCTCTCACTGGGGTACGAGTTCCACACACACTGACTCTCTCTGGGGTACGAGTTCCACACACATTGACTCTCACTGGGGTATGGGTTCCCCACACACTGACTCTCACTGGGGTACAGGCTCCACACACACTGACTCTCACTGGGGTACGGGTTCCACACACACTGACTCTCACTGGGGTACGGGTTCCACACACACTGACTCTCACTGGGGTACGAGTTCCACACACACTGACTCTCACTGGGGTATGGGTTCCACACAGACTGGCTCTCACTGGGGTAAGAGTTCCACACACACTGACTCTCACTGGGGTACGGGTTCCACACACACTGACTCTCACTGGGGTACGGGTTCCACACACACTGTCTCTCACTGGGGTATGGGTTCCACACACACTGACTCTCACTGGGGTAAGAGTTCCACACACACTGACTCTCAGTGGGGTACGAGTTCCACACACACTGACTCTCACTGGGGTACGAGTTCCACACACACTGACTCTCACTGGGGTACGGGTTCCACACACACTGACTCTCAGTGGGGTACGAGTTCCACACACACTGACTCTCACTGGGGTATGGGTTCCACACACACTGACTCTCACTGGGGTATGGGTTCCACACACACTGACTCTCACTGGGGTATGGGTTACACACACACTGACTCTCACTGGGGTATGGGTTCCACACACTGACTCTCACTGGGGTAAGAGTTCCACACACACTGACTCTCAGTGGGGTACGAGTTCCACACACACTGACTCTCACTGGGGTACGAGTTCCACACACACTGACTCTCACTGGGGTAAGAGTTCCACACACTGACTCTCACTGGGGTATGGGTTCCACACACACTGACTCTCACTGGGGTAAGAGTTCCACACACTGACTCTCACTGGGGTACAGGTTCCACATACACTGACTCTCACTGGGGTACAGGTTCCACACACACTAACTGTCCCGGAGTTTCACACCGTCAATTCCTCTGAATTACATCTGGTCCTTTACCACCCCCATATGGCGCAATCTGGTACTGTAGAGTCAGTATTTTCTCCCCAGAGCAGAATCGTTGGCTGTGATTTAGAATAAAATATATGGTCAGTTTTGGACGGGTTTATCGGGGTAGTTTTGGTGGCTGCAGCGCGGAGAATAACACCGCTATTAAAAGGCACTTTTTTCAGTGTCGGCGGGCGCAGCACACCTCGCAGACCCAGGCACAATGTCTCGCACGGTTCCGTTTCATCTCACAATGCCTCTCACGAGTAGCGGCCTTGTCCCGATACCAGGTTGGCCGTGACGAGCTGTTAAGCCGTGCCCATTGTGTCGTCTGGGAGAGGAGGAGGAAATTCATGGGTCTCTCACAGCACTGCCCATTTATCTCCTTTATACTTTCACTGATCCTGCATCCAGCAACTGTTTCTCCTTTGATTATCTATACAACTTCATCGAATATAAAAAGGGGCTGCTGTTCTCTATAATATACACTGGGGGCTGCTATTCTCTATAATATACACTGGGGGCTGCTGTTCTCTATAATATACACTGGGGGCTGCTGTTCTCTATAATATACACTGGGGGCTGCTATTCTCTATAATATACACTGGGGGCTGCTATTCTCTATAATATACACTGGGGGCTGCTGTTCTCTATAATATACACTGGGGGCTGCTATTCTCTATAATATACACTAGGGGCTGCTATTCTCTATAATATACACTGGGGGCTGCTGTTCTCTATAATATACACTAGGGGCTGCTATTCTCTATAATATACACTAGGGGCTGCTATTCTCTATAATATACACTAGGGGCTGCTATTCTCTATAATATACACTAGGGGCTGCTATTCCCTATAATATACACTAGGGGCTGCTATTCTCTATAATATACACTAGGGGCTGCTTTTCTCTATAATATACACTGGGGGCTGCTATTCTCTATAATATACACTGGGGGCTGCTGTTCTCTATAATATACACTGGGGGCTGCTATTCTCTATAATATACACTGGGGGCTGCTGTTCTCTATAATATACACTGGGGGCTGCTATTCTCTATAATATACACTAGGGGCTGCTATTCTCTATAATATACACTAGGGGCTGCTTTTCTCTATAATATACACTGGGGGCTGCTATTCTCTATAATATACACTGGGGGCTGCTGTTCTCTATAATATACACTGGGGGCTGCTATTCTCTATAATATACACTAGGGGCTGCTATTCTCTATAATATACACTGGGGGCTGCTGTTCTCTATAATATACACTGGGGGCTGCTGTTCTCTATAATATACACTAGGGGCTGCTTTTCTCTATAATATACACGAGGGGATGCTATTGTCTATAATATACACTAGGGGCTGCTTTTCTCTATAATATACACTCAGGGTTGCCATTCTCTATAATATACGCTCAGGGTTGCCATTCTCTATAATATACGCTCAGGGCTGCTTTTCTCTATAATATACACTCAGGGCTGCTTTTCTCTATAATATACACTGGGGGAGCTATTCTCTATAATATACACTAGGGGCTGCTATTCTCTATAATATACACTCAGGGCTGCTTTTCTCTATAATATACACTGGGGGCTGCTTTTCTCTATAATATACACGAGGGGATGCTATTGTCTATACTATACACTAGGGGCTGCTATTCTCAAAACTATACACATGGGGGAGCTATTGTCTATAATATACACTCAGGGCTGCTTTTCTCTATAATATACACTGGGGGCTGCTTTTCTCTATAATATACACGAGGGGCTGCTATTCTCTATACTATACACTGGGGACTGCTATTCTCTATACTATACACTAGGGGCTGCTATTCTCTATACTATACACTGGGGACTGCTATTCTCTATACTATACACTAGGGGCTGCTATTCTCTATAATATACACTAGGGGCTGCTATTCTCTATACTATACACTGGGGACTGCTATTCTCTATACTATACACTAGGGGCTGCTATTCTCTATACTATACACTGGGGACTGCTATTCTCTATACTATACACTAGGGGCTGCTATTCTCTATACTATACACTGGGGACTGCTATTCTCTATACTATACACTAGGGGCTGCTATTCTCTATAATATACACTGGGGGCTGCTTTTCTCTATAATATACACTGGGGGCTGCTGTTCTCTATAATATACACTAGGTGCTGCTATTGTCTATAATATACACAGGGGCCGCTATTGTCTGTAATATACACTAGGGGCTGCTATTTTCTATAATATTCAGAGGGGCTGCTATTCTCTATAATATACAATGGGGGCTGCTTTTGTCTATAATATACACTAGGGGCTGATATTGTTTATAATATACACAGGGGCTGCTATTGTCTATGATATACACTGGGGGCGGCTATTCTCTATAAAAGACACATGGGCTGTTATTCCCTATAATATTTCCAAGGGGTTGTCATTCTCTATAATATACACTAGGGGCTGCTATTCTCCATAATATACACAGGGGCTGCTATTCTCTATAATATACACAGGGACTGCTATTCACTATAATATACACTGGGGGTGCTATTCTCTATAATATACACTGGGGGTGCTATTCTCTATAATATACACAGGAGGCTGCTATTCTCTATAATATTCACAGGGACTGCTATTCACTATAATATACACTAGGCACTGCTATACTCTATAATATACACTAGGGGCTGCTATTCTCTATAATATACACAGGTGCTGATATTCTCAAAAATATATATAGGGGCTGCTATTCTCGAAAATATACACTAGGGGCTTCTACTCTCTATAATCTACATTCGTGGCTGCTATTCTCCATAATATACACTGGGGGTGCTATTCTCTATAATATACACTCGTGGCTGCTGTTGTCTATAATATACACGAGGGGCTGTTATTCGCTATAATATACATGGGCTGCTACTCTCTATAATATACACTAGGGGCTGCTATTCTCTATAATATACACAGGGGCTGCTATTCTGTATAGTATAAACTAGGGGCTGCTATTCTCTATAATATACACTAGGGGCTGCTATTCTCTATGATATACACTGGGGGCTGCTGTTCTCTGTACTAGACACTAGGGGCTGCTATTCTCTATAATATACACTAGGGGCTGCTATTCTGTATAATATAAACGAGGGGCTGCTATTCTCTATAATATACACTTGGGGCTGCTATTCTCTATGATATACACTGGGGGCTGCAGTTCTCTATACTATACACTAGGGGCTGCTATTCTCTACAACATACACCAGGGGCTGGTATTCTCCATATAATACACAGGGGCTGCTATTCTCGACAATATACACAGGGGCTGCTATTCTCGATGATATACACTGGGGGCTGCTATTGTCTGTAACATACACAGGGACTGCTATTCTCCATAATATAAACAAGGGGCAGCAATTCTCTATAATATACACTAGGGGCTGCTATTCTGTATAACATATACAGGTGCTGATATTCTCAAAAATATACACAGGGGCTGCCATTCTCGATAATATATACTAGGGGCTGCTACTCTCTATAATATACATTCGGGGCTGCTATTCTCCACAATATACACTGGGGCTGCTATTCTCTATAATATACACTCGTGGCTGCTGTTGTCTCTAATATACACGAGGGATTGCTATTCTCTATAATATACACTAGGGGCTTCTATACTCTGTAATATATACTGGCTGCTGCAATACTCTGTAATATACACTGGGGGTGCTATTCTCTATAAAATACACAGGGGCTGCTACTCTCTATAATAAACACTCGGGGCTGCTATTCTCTTTAATATACAATGGGGGTGCTATTCACTATAATACATACTCGGGACTGCTATTCTCTATAATAATCACAGGGACTGCTATTCTCTATAATATACACAGTTACTGCTATTCTCTATAATATACACTGGGGCTGCAACTCTCCACAATATACACTCGGGTCTGCTAATCTCTATAATATACACTGGGGCTGCTATTCTTTATAATATATGCTCAGGGCTGCTATTCTCCATAATTTCCACAAGGGGTTGTTATTCTCTATGATAGACACCAGGGGCTGCTATTCTCTGTAATACACACAGGGGCTGCTATTCTCTGTAATATACACAGGTGCTGCTATTCTCTATAATATACACAGGAACTGCTATTCTCTGTAATGTACACAGGGGCTGCTATTCTCTGTAATAGACACAGGTGCTGCTATTCTCTATAATATACACAGGGGCTGCAATTCTCTGTAATATACACAGGGGCTGCTATTCTCTATAATATACACAGGTGCTGCTATTCTCTGTAATATACACAGGGACTGCTATTCTCTGTAATATACACAGGGACTGCTATTCGGGCTCCTATTCTCTATAATATACACAGGGACTGCAATTCTCTATAATATACACTCGGGGCTTCTATTCTCTATAATGTGCAAAGGGGCAGCTATTCTCCATAATTTACTCAAGGGGTTGTTATTCTCTCTAATATACACTAGGGGCTGCTAATCTCTGTAATATACACAGGGACCGCAATTCTTTGTAACATACACAGGGACTGCTATTCTATATAATATAGACAGGGACTGCTATTCTCTATGATATACAGTAGGGGCTGCTATTCTATATAATATAGACAGGGACTGCTATTCTCTGTAATATACACAGGGACTGCTATTCTCTATAATATACACAGGGACTGCTATTCTATATAATATAGACAGGGACTGCTATTCTCTATGATATACAGTAGGGGCTGCTATTCTATATAATATAGACAGGGACTGCTATTCTCTGTAATATACACTCGTGGCTGCTGTTGTCTATAATATACACGAGGGATTGCTATTCTCTATAATATACACTAGGGGCTTCTATACTCTGTAATATATACTGGCTGCTGCAATACTCTGTAATATACACTGGGGGTGCTATTCTCTATAAAATACACAGGGGCTGCTACTCTCTATAATAAACACTCGGGGCTGCTATTCTCTTTAATATACAATGGGGGTGCTATTCACTATAATACATACTCGGGACTGCTATTCTCTATAATAATCACAGGGACTGCTATTCTCTATAATATACACAGTTACTGCTATTCTCTATAATATACACTGGGGCTGCAACTCTCCACAATATACACTCGGGTCTGCTAATCTCTATAATATACACTGGGGCTGCTATTCTTTATAATATATGCTCAGGGCTGCTATTCTCCATAATTTCCACAAGGGGTTGTTATTCTCTATGATAGACACCAGGGGCTGCTATTCTCTGTAATACACACAGGGGCTGCTATTCTCTGTAATATACACAGGTGCTGCTATTCTCTATAATATACACAGGAACTGCTATTCTCTGTAATGTACACAGGGGCTGCTATTCTCTGTAATAGACACAGGTGCTGCTATTCTCTATAATATACACAGGGGCTGCAATTCTCTGTAATATACACAGGGGCTGCTATTCTCTATAATATACACAGGTGCTGCTATTCTCTGTAATATACACAGGGACTGCTATTCTCTGTAATATACACAGGGACTGCTATTCGGGCTCCTATTCTCTATAATATACACAGGGACTGCAATTCTCTATAATATACACTCGGGGCTTCTATTCTCTATAATGTGCAAAGGGGCAGCTATTCTCCATAATTTACTCAAGGGGTTGTTATTCTCTCTAATATACACTAGGGGCTGCTAATCTCTGTAATATACACAGGGACCGCAATTTTTTGTAACATACACAGGGACTGCTATTCTATATAATATAGACAGGGGCTGCTATTCTCTGTGATATACAGTAGGGGCTGCTATTCTATATAATATAGACAGGGACTGCTATTCTCTGTAATATACACAGGGACTGCTATTCTCTATAATATACACAGGGACTGCTATTCTATATAATATAGACAGGGACTGCTATTCTCTATGATATACAGTAGGGGCTGCTATTCTATATAATATAGACAGGGACTGCTATTCTCTGTAATATACACAGGGACTGCTATTCTCTATAATATACACAGAGACTGCTATTCTATATAATATAGACAGGGACTGCTATTCTCTATAATATACAGTAGGGGCTGCTATTCTATATAATATAGGCAGGGACTGCTATTCTCTATAATATACACTAGGGGCTGCTATTCTCTGTAATATACACAGGGGCTGCTATTCGCTACAATATACACAGGGACTGCTATTCTCTATAACATACACAGGGGATGCTATTCTCTATGATATACACTGGGGGCTCCTATTCTCGATAATATACACTCGGGGCTGCTATTCTCTATAATATACACCATGGGCTGCTATTATCTGTAATATACAGAGGGACTGCGATTCTCTATAATATATACAGGGACTGCAATTCTTCATAGTATACACTGGGGGCTGGAATTCTCTATCATATACATAGGGGCTGCTCTTCTCTACAATATACACTCAGGGCTGCTATTCTCTATGATATACACTTGGGGTTGTTATTCTCTACAATATATACAGGGACAGCTATTCTCTATACTGTACAGAGGGACTGCTATTCTCTAAAATATACACCAGCGGTTGCTATTCTCTATAATATACACAGGGCCTGCTATTCTCTATAATATACAATAGGGTTTGCTATTCTCTATAATATACACAGGGGCTGCTATTCTCTCTAATATACGCTGGGGCCTACAACTCTCCATAATATACACTCGGGGCTTCTATTCTCTATAATGTGCAGCGGGACTGCTATTCTCTATAATTTACGCAAGGGGTTGTTATTCTCCATTATATACACAGGGGCTGCTATTCTCGATAATATACACAGGGACTTCAATTCTCTATAATATACACTCGGGGCTTCTATTCTCTATAATGTGCAGAGGGACTGCTATTCTCTATAATTTACGCAAGGGGTTGTTATTCTCTCTAATATACACTAGAGGCTGCTATTCTCTGTAATACACACAGGGACTGCTATTCTCTGTGACATACACAGGCACTGCTATTCTATATAATATAGACAGGGACTGCTATTCTCTATAATATACAGTAGGGGCTGCTATTCTATATAATATAGGCAGGGAATGCTATTCTCTATAATATACAGTAGGGGCTGCTATTCTATATAATACACACAGGGGCTGCTATTCTCAATAATAGACACTAGAGGCTATTCTCTATTAAAAATACAGGGACTGCTATTCTCTATAATGTACACAGGAGCTGCTAATCTCTAGAATATACACTAGGGGTTGTTATTCTCTATAATATACACAGGGGCTGCAATTCTCTATAATATACACTCGGGGCTGCTATTCTCTATCATATACACTGGCGGTGCTATTCTCTACAATATACACTCGGGGATGCTATTCTCTATAATATACACTCGGGGCTGCTCTTCTCCATAATTTAAACAAGGTGTTGTTATTCTCTATAATATACACTAGGGGCTGCTATTGTCTGTCATACACACAGGGGCTGCTATTCTCTGTAATATACACAGGTGCTGCTATTCTCTATAATGTACACAGGAGCTGCTAATCTCTAGAATATACACTAGGGGTTGTTATTCTCTATAATATACACAGGGGCTGCAATTCTCTATAATATACACTCGGGGCTGCTATTATCTATCATATACACTGGCGGTGCTATTCTCTACAATATACACTCGGGGATGCTATTCTCTATAATATACACTCGGGGCTGCTCTTCTCCATAATTTAAACAAGGGGTTGTTATTCTCTATAATATACACTAGGGGCTGCTATTGTCGGTCATACACACAGGGGCTGCTATTCTCTGTAATATACACAGGTGCTGCTATTCTCTATAATATACACAGAGGCTGCTATTCTCTACAATATACACAGGGACTGCTATTCTCTATAACATACACAGGGGCTGCTATTGTCGATGATATACACTGGGGGATCCTTTTCTCTAATATATCCACTGGGAGCTGCTATTCTCTATAATATACTCCAGGGGCTTCTATTATCGGTAATATACACAGGGACTACTATACTCTATAATATAAACGTGGATCTGCCATACTCTATAATATACACAGGGACTGCTATTCTCTATAATATGCACTAGGGGATGCTCTTCTCTATGATATCCACTTGGGGTTGTTATTCTCTACAATATACACTAGGGGATGCTTTTCTCTACAATATACACAGGGACAGCTATTCTCTATAATGTACACAGTGACTGCTATTCTCTATAATATACATTAGGGGTTGCTATTCTCTATAAACTACACAAGGGCTGCTATTCTCTATAATATAAACTAGGGGCTGCTACTCTGTATAATATACACTTGGGGCTGCTATTCTCTATAATATACACTGGGGGAGCTATGCTCTTTAATATATACTAGGGACTGCTATTCTCTGTAATAGACAAAGGGGCTGCAATTCTCTATAATATACACAGGTACTGCTATTCTCTATAATATACACTCGGGGCTGCTATTCTCTATAATATACACTAGGGGCTGCAATTCTATATAATATATACAGGGGCTGCTGTTCTCAATAATATTCACTAGGGGCTGCTATTCTCTATGATATACAGAGGGACTGCTATTCTCTCTAATATACACAGGGGCTGCTATTCTCTATAATATACTCTTGGGGTTGTTATTCGCTATAATATTCACTAGCGGCTGCTCCTCTCTATAATATACACTCGTGGCAGCTATTCTCTATAATATACAGTGGGGGTGCTATTCTCTATAATATCCACTCAGGGCTGCTATTCCCTATAATATACAGTGGGGGGGGGGGGTGTTCTCTATAATATACGCTCGGCGCTGCAATTCTCTACAATATACACAAGGGGTTGTTATTCTCCATAATATATACTATGGGCTGTTTTTCTCTGTAATATGCACAGGGGCTGCTATTCTCCGTAATATACACAGGGACTGCTATTCTATACAATATACACAGGGACTGCTATTCTCTATAATATACACTAGGGTCTGCTATTCTCTGTAATATACACAGGGGCTGCAATTCCCTATAATATGCAATTCTCTACAATATACACAAGGGGTTGTTATTCTCCAGAATATATACTAGGGGCTGCTATTCTCTGTAATATGCAGAGGGGCTGCTATTCTCTGTGATATACACATGGGCTGCTATTCTCCATAATATACACAGGGACTGCTATTCTATATAATATACACATGGGCTGCTATTCTCCATAACATACACAGGGGCTGCTATTCTCTATGATATACGCTGGGGGCTCCTATTCTCTATGATATACACTGGGGGCTGCTATTGTCTATAATATACACTAGGGGCTGCTATTCTCTATAATATACACTAGGGGCTGCTTTTCTCTATAATATACACTGGGGGCTGCTATTCTCTATAATATACACTGGGGGCTGCTGTTCTCTATAATATACACTGGGGGCTGCTATTCTCTATAATATACACTAGGGGCTGCTATTCTCTATAATATACACTGGGGGCTGCTGTTCTCTATAATATACACTGGGGGCTGCTGTTCTCTATAATATACACTAGGGGCTGCTTTTCTCTATAATATACACGAGGGGATGCTATTGTCTATAATATACACTAGGGGCTGCTTTTCTCTATAATATACACTCAGGGTTGCCATTCTCTATAATATACGCTCAGGGTTGCCATTCTCTATAATATACGCTCAGGGCTGCTTTTCTCTATAATATACACTCAGGGCTGCTTTTCTCTATAATATACACTGGGGGAGCTATTCTCTATAATATACACTAGGGGCTGCTATTCTCTATAATATACACTCAGGGCTGCTTTTCTCTATAATATACACTGGGGGCTGCTTTTCTCTATAATATACACGAGGGGATGCTATTGTCTATACTATACACTAGGGGCTGCTATTCTCAAAACTATACACATGGGGGAGCTATTGTCTATAATATACACTCAGGGCTGCTTTTCTCTATAATATACACTGGGGGCTGCTTTTCTCTATAATATACACGAGGGGCTGCTATTCTCTATACTATACACTGGGGACTGCTATTCTCTATACTATACACTAGGGGCTGCTATTCTCTATACTATACACTGGGGACTGCTATTCTCTATACTATACACTAGGGGCTGCTATTCTCTATAATATACACTAGGGGCTGCTATTCTCTATACTATACACTGGGGACTGCTATTCTCTATACTATACACTAGGGGCTGCTATTCTCTATACTATACACTGGGGACTGCTATTCTCTATACTATACACTAGGGGCTGCTATTCTCTATACTATACACTGGGGACTGCTATTCTCTATACTATACACTAGGGGCTGCTATTCTCTATAATATACACTGGGGGCTGCTTTTCTCTATAATATACACTGGGGGCTGCTGTTCTCTATAATATACACTAGGTGCTGCTATTGTCTATAATATACACAGGGGCCGCTATTGTCTGTAATATACACTAGGGGCTGCTATTTTCTATAATATTCAGAGGGGCTGCTATTCTCTATAATATACAATGGGGGCTGCTTTTGTCTATAATATACACTAGGGGCTGATATTGTTTATAATATACACAGGGGCTGCTATTGTCTATGATATACACTGGGGGCGGCTATTCTCTATAAAAGACACATGGGCTGTTATTCCCTATAATATTTCCAAGGGGTTGTCATTCTCTATAATATACACTAGGGGCTGCTATTCTCCATAATATACACAGGGGCTGCTATTCTCTATAATATACACAGGGACTGCTATTCACTATAATATACACTGGGGGTGCTATTCTCTATAATATACACTGGGGGTGCTATTCTCTATAATATACACAGGAGGCTGCTATTCTCTATAATATTCACAGGGACTGCTATTCACTATAATATACACTAGGCACTGCTATACTCTATAATATACACTAGGGGCTGCTATTCTCTATAATATACACAGGTGCTGATATTCTCAAAAATATATATAGGGGCTGCTATTCTCGAAAATATACACTAGGGGCTTCTACTCTCTATAATCTACATTCGTGGCTGCTATTCTCCATAATATACACTGGGGGTGCTATTCTCTATAATATACACTCGTGGCTGCTGTTGTCTATAATATACACGAGGGGCTGTTATTCGCTATAATATACATGGGCTGCTACTCTCTATAATATACACTAGGGGCTGCTATTCTCTATAATATACACAGGGGCTGCTATTCTGTATAGTATAAACTAGGGGCTGCTATTCTCTATAATATACACTAGGGGCTGCTATTCTCTATGATATACACTGGGGGCTGCTGTTCTCTGTACTAGACACTAGGGGCTGCTATTCTCTATAATATACACTAGGGGCTGCTATTCTGTATAATATAAACGAGGGGCTGCTATTCTCTATAATATACACTTGGGGCTGCTATTCTCTATGATATACACTGGGGGCTGCAGTTCTCTATACTATACACTAGGGGCTGCTATTCTCTACAACATACACCAGGGGCTGGTATTCTCCATATAATACACAGGGGCTGCTATTCTCGACAATATACACAGGGGCTGCTATTCTCGATGATATACACTGGGGGCTGCTATTGTCTGTAACATACACAGGGACTGCTATTCTCCATAATATAAACAAGGGGCAGCAATTCTCTATAATATACACTAGGGGCTGCTATTCTGTATAACATATACAGGTGCTGATATTCTCAAAAATATACACAGGGGCTGCCATTCTCGATAATATATACTAGGGGCTGCTACTCTCTATAATATACATTCGGGGCTGCTATTCTCCACAATATACACTGGGGCTGCTATTCTCTATAATATACACTCGTGGCTGCTGTTGTCTCTAATATACACGAGGGATTGCTATTCTCTATAATATACACTAGGGGCTTCTATACTCTGTAATATATACTGGCTGCTGCAATACTCTGTAATATACACTGGGGGTGCTATTCTCTATAAAATACACAGGGGCTGCTACTCTCTATAATAAACACTCGGGGCTGCTATTCTCTTTAATATACAATGGGGGTGCTATTCACTATAATACATACTCGGGACTGCTATTCTCTATAATAATCACAGGGACTGCTATTCTCTATAATATACACAGTTACTGCTATTCTCTATAATATACACTGGGGCTGCAACTCTCCACAATATACACTCGGGTCTGCTAATCTCTATAATATACACTGGGGCTGCTATTCTTTATAATATATGCTCAGGGCTGCTATTCTCCATAATTTCCACAAGGGGTTGTTATTCTCTATGATAGACACCAGGGGCTGCTATTCTCTGTAATACACACAGGGGCTGCTATTCTCTGTAATATACACAGGTGCTGCTATTCTCTATAATATACACAGGAACTGCTATTCTCTGTAATGTACACAGGGGCTGCTATTCTCTGTAATAGACACAGGTGCTGCTATTCTCTATAATATACACAGGGGCTGCAATTCTCTGTAATATACACAGGGGCTGCTATTCTCTATAATATACACAGGTGCTGCTATTCTCTGTAATATACACAGGGACTGCTATTCTCTGTAATATACACAGGGACTGCTATTCGGGCTCCTATTCTCTATAATATACACAGGGACTGCAATTCTCTATAATATACACTCGGGGCTTCTATTCTCTATAATGTGCAAAGGGGCAGCTATTCTCCATAATTTACTCAAGGGGTTGTTATTCTCTCTAATATACACTAGGGGCTGCTAATCTCTGTAATATACACAGGGACCGCAATTCTTTGTAACATACACAGGGACTGCTATTCTATATAATATAGACAGGGACTGCTATTCTCTATGATATACAGTAGGGGCTGCTATTCTATATAATATAGACAGGGACTGCTATTCTCTGTAATATACACAGGGACTGCTATTCTCTATAATATACACAGGGACTGCTATTCTATATAATATAGACAGGGACTGCTATTCTCTATGATATACAGTAGGGGCTGCTATTCTATATAATATAGACAGGGACTGCTATTCTCTGTAATATACACTCGTGGCTGCTGTTGTCTATAATATACACGAGGGATTGCTATTCTCTATAATATACACTAGGGGCTTCTATACTCTGTAATATATACTGGCTGCTGCAATACTCTGTAATATACACTGGGGGTGCTATTCTCTATAAAATACACAGGGGCTGCTACTCTCTATAATAAACACTCGGGGCTGCTATTCTCTTTAATATACAATGGGGGTGCTATTCACTATAATACATACTCGGGACTGCTATTCTCTATAATAATCACAGGGACTGCTATTCTCTATAATATACACAGTTACTGCTATTCTCTATAATATACACTGGGGCTGCAACTCTCCACAATATACACTCGGGTCTGCTAATCTCTATAATATACACTGGGGCTGCTATTCTTTATAATATATGCTCAGGGCTGCTATTCTCCATAATTTCCACAAGGGGTTGTTATTCTCTATGATAGACACCAGGGGCTGCTATTCTCTGTAATACACACAGGGGCTGCTATTCTCTGTAATATACACAGGTGCTGCTATTCTCTATAATATACACAGGAACTGCTATTCTCTGTAATGTACACAGGGGCTGCTATTCTCTGTAATAGACACAGGTGCTGCTATTCTCTATAATATACACAGGGGCTGCAATTCTCTGTAATATACACAGGGGCTGCTATTCTCTATAATATACACAGGTGCTGCTATTCTCTGTAATATACACAGGGACTGCTATTCTCTGTAATATACACAGGGACTGCTATTCGGGCTCCTATTCTCTATAATATACACAGGGACTGCAATTCTCTATAATATACACTCGGGGCTTCTATTCTCTATAATGTGCAAAGGGGCAGCTATTCTCCATAATTTACTCAAGGGGTTGTTATTCTCTCTAATATACACTAGGGGCTGCTAATCTCTGTAATATACACAGGGACCGCAATTTTTTGTAACATACACAGGGACTGCTATTCTATATAATATAGACAGGGGCTGCTATTCTCTGTGATATACAGTAGGGGCTGCTATTCTATATAATATAGACAGGGACTGCTATTCTCTGTAATATACACAGGGACTGCTATTCTCTATAATATACACAGGGACTGCTATTCTATATAATATAGACAGGGACTGCTATTCTCTATGATATACAGTAGGGGCTGCTATTCTATATAATATAGACAGGGACTGCTATTCTCTGTAATATACACAGGGACTGCTATTCTCTATAATATACACAGAGACTGCTATTCTATATAATATAGACAGGGACTGCTATTCTCTATAATATACAGTAGGGGCTGCTATTCTATATAATATAGGCAGGGACTGCTATTCTCTATAATATACACTAGGGGCTGCTATTCTCTGTAATATACACAGGGGCTGCTATTCGCTACAATATACACAGGGACTGCTATTCTCTATAACATACACAGGGGATGCTATTCTCTATGATATACACTGGGGGCTCCTATTCTCGATAATATACACTCGGGGCTGCTATTCTCTATAATATACACCATGGGCTGCTATTATCTGTAATATACAGAGGGACTGCGATTCTCTATAATATATACAGGGACTGCAATTCTTCATAGTATACACTGGGGGCTGGAATTCTCTATCATATACATAGGGGCTGCTCTTCTCTACAATATACACTCAGGGCTGCTATTCTCTATGATATACACTTGGGGTTGTTATTCTCTACAATATATACAGGGACAGCTATTCTCTATACTGTACAGAGGGACTGCTATTCTCTAAAATATACACCAGCGGTTGCTATTCTCTATAATATACACAGGGCCTGCTATTCTCTATAATATACAATAGGGTTTGCTATTCTCTATAATATACACAGGGGCTGCTATTCTCTCTAATATACGCTGGGGCCTACAACTCTCCATAATATACACTCGGGGCTTCTATTCTCTATAATGTGCAGCGGGACTGCTATTCTCTATAATTTACGCAAGGGGTTGTTATTCTCCATTATATACACAGGGGCTGCTATTCTCGATAATATACACAGGGACTTCAATTCTCTATAATATACACTCGGGGCTTCTATTCTCTATAATGTGCAGAGGGACTGCTATTCTCTATAATTTACGCAAGGGGTTGTTATTCTCTCTAATATACACTAGAGGCTGCTATTCTCTGTAATACACACAGGGACTGCTATTCTCTGTGACATACACAGGCACTGCTATTCTATATAATATAGACAGGGACTGCTATTCTCTATAATATACAGTAGGGGCTGCTATTCTATATAATATAGGCAGGGAATGCTATTCTCTATAATATACAGTAGGGGCTGCTATTCTATATAATACACACAGGGGCTGCTATTCTCAATAATAGACACTAGAGGCTATTCTCTATTAAAAATACAGGGACTGCTATTCTCTATAATGTACACAGGAGCTGCTAATCTCTAGAATATACACTAGGGGTTGTTATTCTCTATAATATACACAGGGGCTGCAATTCTCTATAATATACACTCGGGGCTGCTATTCTCTATCATATACACTGGCGGTGCTATTCTCTACAATATACACTCGGGGATGCTATTCTCTATAATATACACTCGGGGCTGCTCTTCTCCATAATTTAAACAAGGTGTTGTTATTCTCTATAATATACACTAGGGGCTGCTATTGTCTGTCATACACACAGGGGCTGCTATTCTCTGTAATATACACAGGTGCTGCTATTCTCTATAATGTACACAGGAGCTGCTAATCTCTAGAATATACACTAGGGGTTGTTATTCTCTATAATATACACAGGGGCTGCAATTCTCTATAATATACACTCGGGGCTGCTATTCTCTATCATATACACTGGCGGTGCTATTCTCTACAATATACACTCGGGGATGCTATTCTCTATAATATACACTCGGGGCTGCTCTTCTCCATAATTTAAACAAGGGGTTGTTATTCTCTATAATATACACTAGGGGCTGCTATTGTCGGTCATACACACAGGGGCTGCTATTCTCTGTAATATACACAGGTGCTGCTATTCTCTATAATATACACAGAGGCTGCTATTCTCTACAATATACACAGGGACTGCTATTCTCTATAACATACACAGGGGCTGCTATTCTCGATGATATACACTGGGGGATCCTTTTCTCTAATATATCCACTGGGAGCTGCTATTCTCTATAATATACTCCAGGGGCTTCTATTATCGGTAATATACACAGGGACTACTATACTCTATAATATAAACGTGGATCTGCCATACTCTATAATATACACAGGGACTGCTATTCTCTATAATATGCACTAGGGGATGCTCTTCTCTATGATATCCACTTGGGGTTGTTATTCTCTACAATATACACTAGGGGATGCTTTTCTCTACAATATACACAGGGACAGCTATTCTCTATAATGTACACAGTGACTGCTATTCTCTATAATATACATTAGGGGTTGCTATTCTCTATAAACTACACAAGGGCTGCTATTCTCTATAATATAAACTAGGGGCTGCTACTCTGTATAATATACACTTGGGGCTGCTATTCTCTATAATATACACTGGGGGAGCTATGCTCTTTAATATATACTAGGGACTGCTATTCTCTGTAATAGACAAAGGGGCTGCAATTCTCTATAATATACACAGGTACTGCTATTCTCTATAATATACACTCGGGCTGCTATTCTCTATAATATACACTAGGGGCTGCAATTCTATATAATATATACAGGGGCTGCTGTTCTCAATAATATTCACTAGGGGCTGCTATTCTCTATGATATACAGAGGGACTGCTATTCTCTCTAATATACACAGGGGCTGCTATTCTCTATAATATACTCTTGGGGTTGTTATTCGCTATAATATTCACTAGCGGCTGCTCCTCTCTATAATATACACTCGTGGCAGCTATTCTCTATAATATACAGTGGGGGTGCTATTCTCTATAATATCCACTCAGGGCTGCTATTCCCTATAATATACAGTGGGGGGGGGGGGGTGTTCTCTATAATATACGCTCGGCGCTGCAATTCTCTACAATATACACAAGGGGTTGTTATTCTCCATAATATATACTATGGGCTGTTTTTCTCTGTAATATGCACAGGGGCTGCTATTCTCCGTAATATACACAGGGACTGCTATTCTATACAATATACACAGGGACTGCTATTCTCTATAATATACACTAGGGTCTGCTATTCTCTGTAATATACACAGGGGCTGCAATTCCCTATAATATGCAATTCTCTACAATATACACAAGGGGTTGTTATTCTCCAGAATATATACTAGGGGCTGCTATTCTCTGTAATATGCAGAGGGGCTGCTATTCTCTGTGATATACACATGGGCTGCTATTCTCCATAATATACACAGGGACTGCTATTCTATATAATATACACATGGGCTGCTATTCTCCATAACATACACAGGGGCTGCTATTCTCTATGATATACGCTGGGGGCTCCTATTCTCTATGATATACACTGGGGGCTGCTATTGTCTATAATATACACAGGGGCTGCTATTCTATATAATATACACAGGGGCTTCTATTCTCTATAATATACACAGGGACTGCTATTCTCGATAATATACAGAGGGACTGCTATTCTCTATAATATGCACTAGGGGCTGCTAATCTCTGTAATATACACAGGGACTGCAATTCTCTGTAACATACACAGAGACTGCTATTCTATATAATATAGACAGGGACTGCTATTCTCTATGATATACAGTAGGGGCTGCTATTCTATATAATATAGACAGGGACTGCTATTCTCTATAATATACACGATGGTCTGCTATTCTCTGTAATATACACAGGGTCTGCAATTCCCTATAATATGCAATTCTCTACAATATACACAAGGGGTTGTTATTCTCCAGAATATATACTAGGGGCTGCTATTCTCTGTAATATGCAGAGGGGCTGCTATTCTCTGTAATATACACAGGGACTGCTATTCTATATAATATACGCAGGGACTGCTATTCTCTATAATATACACAGGGACTGCTATTCTCTATAATATTCACTAGGGGATGCTATTCTCTAATATATACACTACGGGCTGCTATTCTCCATAACATACACAGGGGCTGCTATTCTCTATGATATACGCTGGGAGCTCCTATTCTCTATGATATACACTGGGGGCTGCTATTGTCTGTAATATACACAGGGACTGCTATTCTCTATAATATACAGAGGAACTGCTATTCTCTATAATATGCACTAGGGGCTGCTCTTCTCCATAATATACACAAGGGGCTAATATTCTCTGTAATATACACAGTGGCTGCTATTATGTGTAATAGACAAAGGGGCTGCAATTCTCTATAATATACACAGGTACTGCTATTCTCTATAATATACACTCGGGGCTGCTATTCTCTATAATATACACTAGGGGCTGCAATTCTATATAATATATACAGGGGCTGCTGTTCTCAATAATATTCACTAGAGGCTGCTATTCTCAATGATATACAGAGGGACTGCTATTCTCTCTAATATACACAGGGGCTGCTATTCTCTATAATATACTCTTGGGGTTGTTATTCGCTATAATATTCACTAGCGCTGCTCCTCTCTATAATATACACTCGTGGCATCTATTCTCTATAATATACAGTGGGGGTGCTATTCTCTATAATATCCACTCAGGGCTGCTATTCCCTATAATATACAGTGGTGGTGTGTTCTCTATAATATACGCTCGGCGCTGCAATTCTCTACAATATACACAAGGGGTTGTTATTCTCCATAATATATACTACAGGCTGTTTTTCTCTGTAATATGCACAGGGGCTGCTATTCTCCGTAGTATACACAGGGACTGCTATTCTAAACAATATACACAGGGACTGCTATCTCTATAATATACACTTGGGTCTGCTATTCTCTGTAATATACACAGGGGCTGCAATTCCCTATAATATGCAATTCTCTACAATATACACAAGGGGTTGTTATTCTCCAGAATATATACTAGGGGCTGCTATTCTCTGTAATATGCAGAGGGGCTGCTATTCTCTGTGATATACACATGGGCTGCTATTCTCCATAATATACACAGGGACTGCTATTCTATATAATATACACAGGGACTGCTATTCTCTATAATATAAACAGGGACTGCTATTCTCTATAATATTCACTAGGGGATGCTATTCTCTAAAATATACACTACGGGCTGCTATTCTCCATAACATACACAGGGGCTGCTTTTCTCTATGATATACGCTGGGGGCTCCTATTCTCTATGATATACACTGGGGGCTGCTATTGTCTATAATATACACAGGGACTGCTATTCTTGATGATATGCACTGGGGGCTGCTATTCTCTATAATATACACTAGGGGCTGCTATTATCTGTAATATACACAGGGACTGCTATACTCCATAATATAAACTAGGCTCTGCTATTCTCGATAATATACACAGGGTCTGCTATTTTCTATAATATACACTTGGGGTTGTTATTCTCGACAATATACACAGGGGCTGCTTTTCTCTACAATATACACAGGGACAGCTATTCTCTATAATGTACACAGGGACTGCTATTCTCTATAATATACATTAGGTGTTGCTATTCTCTATAATATACACCGGGGCTGCTATTCTCTATAATACAAACTAGGGGCTGCTACTCTGTATAATATACACTTGGGGCTGCTATTCTCTATAATATACACTGGGGGAGCTATTCTCTTTAATATGCACAGGGGCTGCAATTCCCTATAATATGCAATTCTCTACAATATACATAAGGGGTTGTTATTCTCCAGAATATATACTAGGGGCTGCTATTCTCTGTAATATGCAGAGGGGCTGCTATTCTCTGTGATATACACATGGGCTGCTATTCTCCATAATATACACAGGGACTGCTATTCTATATAATATACACAGGGACTGCTATTCTCTATAATATACACAGGGACTGCCATTCTCTATAATATTCACTAGGGGATGCTATTCTCTAAAGTATACACTACGGGCTGCTATTCTCCATAACATACACAGGGGCTGCTATTCTCTATGATATACGTTGGGGGCTCCTATTCTCTATGATATACACTGGGGGCTGCTATTGTCTATAATATACACAGCGACTGCTATTCTATATAATATACACAGGGGCTGCTATTCTCTATAATATACACAGGGACTGCTATTCTCGATAATATACAGAGGGACTGCTATTCTCTATAATATGCAATAGGGGCTGCTAATCTCTGTAATATACACAGGGACTGCAATTCTCTGTAACATACACAGGGACTGCTATTCTATATAATATAGACAGGGACTGCTATTCTCTATGATATACAGTAGGGGCTGCTATTCTATATAATATAGACAGGGACTGCTATTCTCTATAATATACACGAGGGTCTGCTATTCTCTGTAATATACACAGGGGCTGCAATTCCCTACAATATGCAATTCTCTACAATATACACAAGGGGTTGTTATTTTCCAGAATATATACGAGGGGCTGCTATTCTCTGTAATATGCAGAGGGGCTGCTATTCTCTGTAATATAAACAGGGACTGCTATTCTATATAATATACACATGGACTGCTATTCTCTATAATATACACAGGGACTGCTATTCGCTATAATATTCACTAGGGGATGCTATTCTCTAAAATATACACTACGGGCTGCTATTCTCCATAACATACACAGGGGCTGCTATTCTCTATGATATACGCTGGGGGCTCCTATTCTCTATGATATACACTGGGGGCTGCTATTGTCTATAATATACACAGGGACTGCTATTCTTGATGATATGCACTGGGGGCTGCTATTCTCTATAATATACGCTAGGGGCTGCTATTATCTGTAATATACACAGGGACTGCTATACTGCATAATATAAACTAGGCTCTGCTATTCTCGATAAAATACACAGGGTCTGCTATTCTCTATAATATGCACTTGGTGTTGTTATTCTCTACAATATACACAGGGGCTGCTTTTCTCTACAATATACACAGGGACAGCTATTCTCTATAATGTACACAGGGACTGCTATTCTCTATAATGTACATTAGGTGTTGCTATTCTCTATAATATACACCAAGGCTGCTATTCTCTATAATACAAACTAGGGGCTGCTACTCTGTATAATATACACTTGGGGCTGCTATTCTCTATAATATACACTGGGGGAGCTATTCTCTTTAATATATACTAGGGACTGCTATTCTCTGTAATATAAACAGGGGCTGCTATTCTCAACAATATACACAGGGACTGCTATTCTATATAATATACACAGGGACTGCTATTCTCGATAATATACAGAAGGACTGCTATTCTCTATAATATACACAGGGGCTGCTATTCTCTATAATATACACTAGGGGATGCTATTCTCTATAATATACACAGGAGATGCTATTCTCTATAATACACACTAGGGGCTGCTATTCTCTATAATATACACAGGGGGCTGCTATTCTCTATAATATACACAGGGGCTGCTATTCTCTATAATATACACAGGGGCTGCTATTCTCTATAATATACACTAGAGGCTGCTACTCTCTATAATATACACAAGGACTGCTATTCTCTATAAAACCACTTCCTTACCTTGCAGGTCAGCTGTTCGGGAGAGAGAGGGAGCCGGGACCTTGGAAACAGCGCGGGAGTTTCAAAAAGCGCGGGAGCTGCGAGGCAGAGGGGTCAGTTTAAAAGGGCGCGCCGTGGGTGAGGTAAGTACTGCTTAACCACTTCCTTACCTTGCAGGTCAGCTGTTCGGGAGAGAGATCAGTTTTGGGAGCAGGCCTATTGGCTGACTGTAAATCAGGAAGGATACAAAGGGTGTGGCTGAAGTGCCTATAGAAACAGAGTGCTGGAGGCAAACAGTGTGTATCTGAGTTTGGGGAAGGCTGAGTTCGGGTAAGAGGGGAGTGACAAAAAAAAAAATCAAATTAATTAAGTGAATTAATTAACTAGTTAAGGGAATTTGGTGCTCACCTGAAGGAGGTGCAGAGAAGCAGAGCTGTGAGGGAGTCTCTGGAGCAATTACATCACAGCCAGCAGGTAAGTGATTGGCTTGTAACTGGTAAGTGATTTCTCTCACTTTGACTTTCTCTTAGCTGTGATGAATATTCATTATAATATACATAGGGGCTGTTATTCTCTATAATATACACAGGGACTGCTATTCTCTATAATACACACTAGGGGCTGCTATTCTCTATAATACACACTAGGGGCTGCTATTCTCTATAATATACACAGGGGGCTGCTATTCTCTATAATATGCACTAGGGGCTGCAATTCTATATAATATATACAGGGGCTGCTCCTCTCTATAATATACACTGGGGGAGCTATTCTCGATAATATACACTAGGGACTGCAATTCTCTATAATATACACTAGGGGCTGTATTTTTATAATATACACTAGGGGCTGCTATTCTGTATAATATACACTATGGCCTGCTATTCTTTATGATATACACTAGGGGTGCTATTCTCTATAATATACACCAGGGGCTGCTACTCTCCATAATATACACAAGGACTGCTATTCTCTATAATATACACAGGGGCTGCTATTCTCTATGATATACACTTGGGACTGCTACTCTCTATAATATACACAGGGACTGCTATTCTCTGTAATATACACTAAGGGCTGCTATTCTCTATCTGATACACAGGGGGCTGCTAGTCTCTATAATATACACAGGGACTGCTATTCTCTATAAATTACACAGAGACTGCTATTCTCTATAATATACACAGGGGCTGCTATTCTCTATAATATACACTAGGGGATGCTATTCTCTATAATATACACAGGAGATGCTATTCTCTATAATACACACTAGGGGCTGCTATTCTCTATAATATACACAGGGGCTGCTATTCTCTATAATATACACAGGGGCTGCTATTCTCTATAATATACACTAGAGGCTGCTACTCTCTATAATATACACAAGGATTGCTATTCTCTATAAAATGCACTCAAGGCTGCTATTCGCTATAATATACACAAGGACAGCTCTTCTCTATAATATACACTAGAGGCTGCTATTCTCTATAATATACACAAAGTCTGCTATAATTTGAATTATACACAGGGCCTGCTATTCTCTATAGTATACACAGGGGCGGCTATTCTCTATAATATACACAGGGACTGCTATTCTCTATAATATACACTAGGGGCTGCTCTTCTCTGAATTATACACCAGGCCTGCTATTCTCTATAATATACACAGTGGCTGCTATTCTCTATGATATACACTTGGGGCTGCTACTCTCTATAATATACACAGGGACTGCTATTCTCTGTAATATACACAGGGCCTGCTATTCTCTATAATATACACTAGGTGCTGCTATTTTCTGTAATATACACAGGGTCTGCAATTCTCTAACATATACACTGGGGCTTCTATTCTCTACAATATACACTGGGGGCCGCTATTCTCTATAATATACACTAGGTGTTGCTATCTCTATAATTTCAGCAAGATATCTTTCAACACCAGGTTGAAGTCCAACAGGTTTGTTTTGAATCACTAGATTTTGGAGTACTGCTCGTTCCTCAGGTGAACCTCTTTTATTTGGACTTTCTGAATTCTCCCTCTGTGTACCCAAACAGGTGCCGGAATGTGGCGACTCGGGGATTTTCACAGTAACGTCATTACAGTGTTAATGTAAGCTACGTGGGACAATGATGATTATTAACATACACTAGGACTGCTATTCTCTATAATATATACAGGGCTGATATTCATTATAATATACACAGGGGCTGTTATTCTCTATAATATACACAGGGACTGCTATTCTCTATAATACACACTAGGGGCTGCTATTCTCTATAATATACACAGGGGGCTGCTATTCTCTATAATATGCACTAGGGGCTGCAATTCTATATAATATATACAGGGGCTGCTCGTCTCTATAATATACACTCGGGGCTGCTCTTCTCTATCATATACACTGGCGGTTCTATTCTCTATAATATACACAGGGACTGCTATTCTCTATAATATACACAGGGACTGCTATTCTGTGCAATATACACAGGGGCTGCTATTCTGTATAATACACACAGGGCTGCTATTCTCAAAAATATACGCTAGGGGCTGCTACTCTCTATAATATACACTCGAGGCTGCTATTCTCGATAATATACACTGGGGGTGCTATACTCTGTCATATACACTCGGGGCTACAATTCTCTATAATATACACGAGGGGTTGTTATTCTCTGTAATATACACAGGGGCTGCTATTCTCTGTAAAATACACAGCGGCTGCTATTCTCTATAATATACACAGGACTGCTATTCTCTATAATATACACTAGGGGCTGTTCTTCTCTATTATATATACAGGGACTGCTATTCTCTATAATAGACACAGGGACTGCTATTCTCAATAATATACACCATGGGCTGCTATTCTCCATAATACACACAGGGGCTGCTATTCTCTGTAATATCCACTAGGTGTTGTTATTCTCCATAATATACACAGGGGCTGCTATTCTCTATAATATACACAAGGGGCTGCTATTCTCTATTATATACACTAGGGGCTGCTATTCTCGAGAATATACAACGGGACTGCTATTCTCTATAATATACACTTAGGGCTGCTATTCTCTACAATATACACGGGCTGGTATTCTCCCTAATATACACAGGGGCTGCAATTCTCTATAATATACACCAGGGGTTGCTATTCTCTATAATATACACAGGGGATGCTATTCTATATAATATACACAGGGACCGCTATTCTCTAAAATATACACTAGGGGGTGCTATTGTCTATAATATACACAGAGGCTGCAATTTTCTATACTAAACGCAGGAACTGCTATTCTCTATAATATACACTCGGGGCCGCTATTCTCTATAATAAACACAGGGGCTGCTATTCTCTAAAATATACACCATGGACTGCTATTCTCTATAATAAACTAAGGGACTGCTATTCTCTACAATATACACAGGGACTGCTATTCTCTATAATATACGCTTAGGGCTGCTATTCTCTATCTTATACACAGGGGGCTGCTAGTCTCTATAATATACACAGGGACTGCTATTCTCTATAAATTACACAGAGACTGCTATTCTCTATAATATATACAGGGCTGATATTCATTATAATATACACAGGGGCTGTTATTCTCTATAATATACACAGGGACGGCTATTCTCTATAATACACACTAGGGGCTGCTATTCTCTATAATATACACAGGGGGCTGCTATTCTCTATAATATGCACTAGGGGCTGCAATTCTATATAATATATACAGGGGCTGCTCCTCTCTATAATATACACTCGGGGCTGCTCTTCTCTATCATATACACTGGCGGTTCTATTCTCTATAATATACACAGGGACTGCTATTCTCTATAATATACACAGGGACTGCTATTCTGTGTAATATACACAGGGGCTACTATTCTGTATAATACACACAGGGCTGCTATTCTCAAAAATATACGCTAGGGGCTGCTACTCTCTATAATATACACTCGAGGCTGCTATTCTCGATAATATACACTGGGGGTGCTATACTCTGTCATATACACTCGGGGCTACTATTCTCTATAATATACACGAGGGGTTGTTATTCTCTGTAATATACACAGGGGCTGCTATTCTCTGTAAAATACACAGCGGCTGCTATTCTCTATAATATACACAGGACTGCTATTCTCTATAATATACACTAGGGGCTGTTCTTCTCTATTATATATACAGGGACTGCTATTCTCTATAATAGACACAGGGACTGCTATTCTCAATAATATACACCATGGGCTGCTATTCTCCATAATACACACAGGGGCTGCTATTCTCTGTAATATCCACTAGGTGTTGTTATTCTCCATAATATACACAGGGGCTGCTATTCTCTATAATATACACAAGGGGCTGCTATTCTCTATTATATACACTAGGGGCTGCTATTCTCGAGAATATACAACGGGACTGCTATTCTCTATAATATACACTTAGGGCTGCTATTCTCTACAATATACACGGGCTGGTATTCTCTCTAATATACACAGGGGCTGCAATTCTCTATAATATACACCAGTGGTTGCTATTCTCTATAATATACACAGGGGATGCTATTCTCTATAATAAACACAGGGGCTGCTATTCTCTAAAATATACACCAGGGACTGCTACTCTCTATAATAAACTAAGGGACTGCTATTCTCTACAATATACACAGGGACTGCTATTCTCTATAATATACGCTTAGGGCTGCTATTCTCTATCTTATACACAGGGGGCTGCTAGTCTCTATAATATACACAGGGACTGCTATTCTCTATAAATTACACAGAGACTGCTATTCTCTATAATATACACAGGGGCTGCTATTCTCTATAATATACACTAGGGGATGTTATTCTCTATAATATACACAGGGGATGCTATTCTCTATAATACACACTAGGGGCTGCTATTCTCTATAATATACACAGGGGGCTGCTATTCTCTATAATATACACAGGGGCTGCTATTCTCTATAATATACACAGGGGCTGCTATTCCCTATAATATACACTAGAGGCTGCTACTCTCTATAATATACACAAGGACTGCTATTCTCTATAAAATGCACTCAAGGCTGCTATTCGCTATAATATACACAAAGTCTGCTATTCTTTGAATTATCCACAGGGCCTGCTATTCTCTATAATATACACGGGGCGGCTATTCTCTATCATATACACAGGGACCGCTATTCTCTATAATATACTCTAGGGTCTGCTACTCTCTCTAATATACACTAGGGGCTGCTCTTTGAATTATACACAAGGCCTGCTATTCTCTATAATATACACAGGGTCTGCTATTCTCTATAATATACACAGGGGCTGCTATTCTCTGTGATATACACTTGGGACTGCTACTCTCTATAATATACACAGGGACTGCTATTCTCTGTAATATACACTTAGGGCTGCTATTCTCGATCTTATACACAGGGGGCTGCTAGTCTCTATAATATACACAGGGACTGCTATTCTCTATAAATTACACAAAGACTGCTATTCTCTATAATATACACAGGGGCTGCTATTCTCTATAATATACACTATGGGATGCTATTCTCTATAATATACACAGGAGATGCTATTCTCTGTAATACACACTAGGGGCTGCTATTCTCTATAATATACACAGGGGGCTGCTATTCTCTATAATATACACAGGGCTGCTATTCTCTATAATATACACAGGGGCTGCTATTCTCTATAATATACACTAGAGGCTGCTACTCTCTATAATATACACAAGGACTGCTATTCTCTATAAAATGCACTCAAGGCTGCTATTTGCTATAATGTACACAAGGACAGCTCTTCTCTATAATATACACAGGGGCGGCTATTCTCTATAACATACACAGGGACTGCTATTCTCTATAATATACACTGGGGCTGCACTTCTCTGAATTATACACAAGGCCTGCTATTCTCTATAATATACACTACGGGCTGCTATTCTCTATCATATACACAGGGGCTACTATTCTCTATGATATACACTTGGGGCTGCTACTCTCTATAATATACACAGGGACTGCTATTCTCTGTAATATACACAGGGCCTGCTATTCTCTATAATATACACAGGGCCCGCTATTCTCTATAATATACACTAGGTGCTGCTATTTTCTGTAATATACACAGGGCTGATATTCATTATAATATACATAGGGGCTGTTATTCTCTATAATATACACAGGGACTGCTATTCTCTATAATACACACTAGGGGCTGCTATTCTCTATAATATACACAGGGGGCTGCTATTCTCTATAATATGCACTGGGGGCTGCTATACTCTGTCATATACACTCGGGGCTACTATTCTCTATAATATACACGAGGGGTTGTTATTCTCTGTAATATACACAGGGGCTGCTATTCTCTGTAAAATACACAGCGGCTGCTATTCTCTATAATATACACAGGACTGCTATTCTCTATAATATACACTAGGGGCTGTTCTTCTCTATTATATATACAGGGACTGCTATTCTCTATAATAGACACAGGGACTGCTATTCTCAATAATATACACCATGGGCTGCTATTCTCCATAATACACACAGGGGCTGCTATTCTCTGTAATATCCACTAGGTGTTGTTATTCTCCATAATATACACAGGGGCTGCTATTCTCTATAATATACACAAGGGGCTGCTATTCTCTATTATATACACTAGGGGCTGCTATTCTCGAGAATATACAACGGGACTGCTATTCTCTATAATATACACTTAGGGCTGCTATTCTCTACAATATACACGAGCTGGTATTCTCTCTAATATACACAGGGGCTGTAATTCTCTATAATATACACCAGGGGATGCTATTCTATATAATATACACAGGGACCGCTATTCTCTAAAATATACACTAGGGGGTGCTATTGTCTATAATATACACAGAGGCTGCAATTTTCTATACTAAACGCAGGAACTGCTATTCTCTATAATATACACTCGGGGCCGCTATTCTCTATAATAAACACAGGGGCTGCTATTCTCTAAAATATACACCAGGGACTGCTATTCTCTATAATAAACTAAGGGACTGCTATTCTCTACAATATACACAGGGACTGCTATTCTCTATAATATACGCTTAGGGCTGCTATTCTCTATCTTATACACAGGGGGCTGCTAGTCTCTATAATATACACAGGGACTGCTATTCTCTATAAATTACACAGAGACTGCTATTCTCTATCATATACACAGGGGCTGCTATTCTCTATAATATACACTAGGGGATGTTATTCTCTATAATATACACAGGGGATGCTATTCTCTATAATACACACTAGGGGCTGCTATTCTCTATAATATACACAGGGGGCTGCTATTCTCTATAATATACACAGGGGCTGCTATTCCCTATAATATACACTAGAGGCTGCTACTCTCTATAATATACACAAGGACTGCTATTCTCTATAAAATGCACTCAAGGCTGCTATTCGCTATAATATACACAAAGTCTGCTATTCTTTGAATTATCCACAGGGCCTGCTATTCTCTATAATATACACGGGGCGGCTATTCTCTATCATATACACAGGGACCGCTATTCTCTAAAATATACTCTAGGGGCTGCTACTCTCTCTAATATACACTAGGGGCTGCTCTTTGAATTATACACAAGGCCTGCTATTCTCTATAATATACACAGGGTCTGCTATTCTCTATAATATACACAGGGGCTGCTATTCTCTGTGATATACACTTGGGACTGCTACTCTCTATAATATACACAGGGACTGCTATTCTCTGTAATATGCACTTAGGGCTGCTATTCTCTATCTTATACACAGGGGGCTGCTAGTCTCTATAATATACACAGGGACTGCTATTCTCTATAAATTACACAAAGACTGCTATTCTCTATAATATACACAGGGGCTGCTATTCTCTATAATACACACTAGGGGCTGCTATTCTCTATAATATACACAGGGGGCTGCTATTCTCTATAATATGCACTGGGGGCTGCTATACTCTGTCATATACACTCGGGGCTACTATTCTCTATAATATACACGAGGGGTTGTTATTCTCTGTCATATACACAGGGGCTGCTATTCTCTGTAAAATACACAGCGGCTGCTATTCTCTATAATATACACAGGACTGCTATTCTCTATAATATACACTAGGGGCTGTTCTTCTCTATTATATATACAGGGACTGCTATTCTCTATAATAGACACTAGGGGATGTTATTCTCTATAATATACACAGGGGATGCTATTCTCTATAATACACACTAGGGGCTGCTATTCTCTATAATATACACAGGGGGCTGCTATTCTCTATAATATACACAGGGGCTGCTATTCTCTATAATATACACAGGGGCTGCTATTCCCTATAATATACACTAGAGGCTGCTACTCTCTATAATATACACAAGGACTGCTATTCTCTATAAAATGCACTCAAGGCTGCTATTCGCTATAATATACACAAAGTCTGCTATTCTTTGAATTATCCACAGGGCCTGCTATTCTCTATAATATACACGGGGCGGCTATTCTCTATCATATACACAGGGACCGCTATTCTCTATAATATACTCTAGGGGCTGCTACTCTCTCTAATATACACTAGGGGCTGCTCTTTGAATTATACACAAGGCCTGCTATTCTCTATAATATACACAGGGTCTGCTATTCTCTATAATATACACAGGGGCTGCTATTCTCTGTGATATACACATGGGACTGCTACTCTCTATAATATACACAGGGACTGCTATTCTCTGTAATATGCACTTAGGGCTGCTATTCTCTATCTTATACACAGGGGGCTGCTAGTCTCTATAATATACACAGGGACTGCTATTCTCTATAAATTACACAAAGACTGCTATTCTCTATAATATACACAGGGGCTGCTATTCTCTATAATACACACTAGGGGCTGCTATTCTCTATAATATACACAGGGGGCTGCTATTCTCTATAATATGCACTGGGGGCTGCTATACTCTGTCATATACACTCGGGGCTACTATTCTCTATAATATACACGAGGGGTTGTTATTCTCTGTAATATACACAGGGGCTGCTATTCTCTGTAAAATACACAGCGGCTGCTATTCTCTATAATATACACAGGACTGCTATTCTCTATAATATACACTAGGGGCTGTTCTTCTCTATTATATATACAGGGACTGCTATTCTCTATAATAGACACAGGGACTGCTATTCTCAATAATATACACCATGGGCTGCTATTCTCCATAATACACACAGGGGCTGCTATTCTCTGTAATATCCACTAGGTGTTGTTATTCTCCATAATATACACAGGGGCTGCTATTCTCTATAATATACACAAGGGGCTGCTATTCTCTATTATATACACTAGGGGCTGCTATTCTCGAGAATATACAACGGGACTGCTACTCTCTATAATATACACAGGGACTGCTATTCTCTGTAATATGCACTTAGGGCTGCTATTCTCTATCTTATACACAGGGGGCTGCTAGTCTCTATAATATACACAGGGACTGCTATTTTCTATAAATTACACAAAGACTGCTATTCTCTATAATATACACAGGGGCTGCTATTCTCTATAATATACACTATGGGATGCTATTCTCTATAATATACACAGGAGATGCTATTCTCTGTAATACACACTAGGGGCTGCTATTCTCTATAATATAGACAGGGGGCTGCTATTCTCTATAATATACACGGCTGCTATTCTCTATAATATACACAGGGGCTGCTATTCTCTATAATATACACTAGAGGCTGCTACTCTCTATAATATACACAAGGACTGCTATTCTCTATAAAATGCACTCAAGGCTGCTATTTGCTATAATGTACACAAGGACAGCTCTTCTCTATAATATACACAGGGGCGGCTATTCTCTATAATATACACAGGGACTGCTATTCTCTATAATATACACTGGGGCTGCACTTCTCTGAATTATACACAGGGCCTGCTATTCTCTATAATATACACTACGGGCTGCTATTCTCTATCATATACACAGGGGCTACTATTCTCTATGATATACACTTGGGGCTGCTACTATCTATAATATACACAGGGACTGCTATTCTCTGTAATATACACAGGGCCTGCTATTCTCTATAATATACACAGGGCCTGCTATTCTCTATAATATACACTAGGTGCTGCTATTTTCTGTAATATACACAGGGACTGCAATTCTCTAACATATACACTGGGGCTGCTATTCTCTACAATATACACTGGGGGCCGCTATTCTCTATAATATACACTAGGTGTTGCTATCTCTATAATTTCAGCAAGATATCTTTCAACACCAGGTTGAAGTCCAACAGGTTTGTTTTGAATCACTAGATTTTGGAGCACTGCTCGTTCCTCAGGTGAACCTCTTTTATTTGGACTTTCTGAATTCTCCCTCTCTGTACCCAAACAGGTGCCGGAATGTGGCGACTCGGGGATTTTCACAGTAATGTCATTACAGTGTTAATGTAAGCTACGTGGGACAATGATGATTATTAACATACACTAGGACTGCTATTCTCTATAATATATACAGGGCTGATATTCATTATAATATACACAGGGGCTGTTATTCTCTATAATATACACAGGGACTGCTATTCTCTATAATACACACTAGGGGCTGCTATTCTCTATAATATACACAGGGGGCTGCTATTCTCTATAATATGCACTGGGGGCTGCTATTCTCTATAATATACACAGGGGCTGCTATTCTCTATAATATACACTGGGGGAGCTATTCTCTATAATATACACTAGGGACTGCAATTCTCTATAATATACACTAGGGGCTGTATTTTTATAATATACACTAGGGGCTGCTATTCTGTATAATATACACTATGGCCTGCTATTCTTTATGATATACACTAGGGGTGCTATTCTCTATAATATACACCAGGGGCTGGTACTCTCCATAATATTCACAAGGACTGCTATTCTCTATAATATACACAGGGGCTGCTATTCTCTATGATATACACTTGGGACTGCTACTCTCTATAATATACACAGGGACTGCTATTCTCTGTAATATACACTTAGGGCTGCTATTCTCTATCTTATACACAGGGGGCTGCTAGTCTCTATAATATACACAGGGACTGCTATTCTCTATAAATTACACAGAGACTGCTATTCTCTATAATATACACAGGGGCTGCTATTCTCTATAATATACACTAGGGGATGCTATTCTCTATAATATACACAGGAGATGCTATTCTCTATAATACACACTAGGGGCTGCTATTCTCTATAATATACACAGGGGGCTGCTATTCTCTATAATATACACAGGGGCTGCTATTCTCTATAATATACACAGGGGCTGCTATTCTCTATAATATACACTAGAGGCTGCTACTCTCTATAATATACACAAGGACTGCTATTCTCTATAAAATGCACTCAAGGCTGCTATTTGCTATAATATACACGAGGACAGCTCTTCTCTATAATATACACAGGGGCGGCTATTCTCTATAATATACACAGGGACTGCTATTCTCTATAATATACACTAGGGGCTGCACTTCTCGGAATTATACACAATGCCTGCTATTCTCTATAATATACACTAGGGGCTGCTATTCTCTATCATATACACAGGGGCTACTATTCTCTAAGATACACACTTTCATAGATTTCATAGAATTTACAGTGCAGAAGGAGGCCATTCGGCCCATCGAGTCTGCACCGGCTCTTGGAAAGAGCACCCTACCCAAGCACACAACACCCTATCCCCATAACCCAGTAACCCCACTCAACCAACACTAAGGGCAATTTTGGACACTAAGGGCAATTTAGCATGGCCAATCCACCTAACTTGCACATCTTTGGACTGTGGGAGGAAACCGGAGCACCCGGAGGAAACCCACGCACACACGGGGAGAACGTGCAGACTCTGCACAGACAGTGACCCAGCCGGGAATCGAACCTGGGACCCTGGAGCTGTGAAGCAATTGCGCTAACCGCTATGCTACCGTGCTGCCCCTTTTTATTGTCACAAGTAGGCTTCAAATGAAGTTACTGTGAAAAGCCCCTAGTCGCCACATTCCGGCACCTGTTCTGGGAGGCTGGTACGGGCACTTGGGGCTGCTACTCTCTATAATATACACAGGAGATGCTATTCTCTATAATACACACTAGGGGCTGCTATTCTCAATAATATACACAGGGGGCTGCTATTCTCTATAATATACACAGGGGCTGCTATTCTCTATAATATACACAGGGGCTGCTATTCTCCATAATATACACTAGAGGCTGCTACTCTCTATAATATACACAAGGACTGCTATTCTCTATAAAATGCACTCAAGGCTGCTATTCGCTATAATATACACAAGGACAGCTCTTCTCTATAATATACACTAGAGGCTGCTATTCTCTATAATATACACAAAGTCTGCTATTCTTTGAATTATACACAGGGCCTGCTATTCTCTATAGTATACACAGGGGCGGCTATTCTCTATAATATACACAGGGACTGCTATTCTCTATAATATACACTAGGGGCTGCTCTTCTCTGAATTATACACAAGGCCTGCTATTCTCTATAATATACACAGTGGCTGCTATTCTCTATGATATACACTTGGGGCTGCTACTCTCTATAATATACACAGGGACTGCTATTCTCTGTAATATACACAGGGCCTGCTATTCTCTATAATATACACTAGGTGCTGCTATTCTCTGTAATATACACAGGGTCTGCAATTCTCTAACATATACACTGGGGCTGCTATTCTCTACAATATACACCGAGGGCCGCTATTCTCTATAATATACACTAGGTGTTGCTATCTCTATAATTTCAGCAAGATATCTTTCAACACCAGGTTGAAGTCCAACAGGTTTGTTTTGAATCACTAGATTTTGGAGTACTGCTCGTTCCTCAGGTGTACCTCTTTTATTTGGACTTTCTGAATTCTCCCTCTGTGTACCCAAACAGGTGCCGGAATGTGGCGACTCGGGGATTTTCACAGTAACGTCATTACAGTGTTAATGTAAGCTACGTGGGACAATAATGATTATTAACATACACTAGGACTGCTATTCTCTATAATATATACAGGGCTGATATTCATTATAATATACACTAGGGGCTGCTATTCTCTATAATATACACAGGGGGCTGCTATTCTCTATAATATGCACTGGGGGCTGCTATTCTCTATAATATACACAGGGGCTGCTATTCTCTATAATATCCACTGGGGGAGCTATTCTCTATAATATACACTAGGGACTGCAATTCTCTATAATATACACTAGGGGCTGATATTCTTTATAATATACACTAGGGGCTGCTATTCTGTATAATATACACTATGGCCTGCTATTCTTTATGATATACACTAGGGGTGCTATTCTCTATAATATACACCAGGGGCTGCTACTCTCCATAATATACACAAGGACTGCTATTCTCTATAATATACACAGGGGCTGCTATTCTCTATGATATACATTTGGGACTGCTACTCTCTATAATATACACAGGGACTGCTATTCTCGGTAGTATACACTTAGGGCTGCTATTCTCTATCTTATACACAGGGGGCTGCTAGTCTCTAGAATATACACAGGGACTGCTATTCTCTATAATATACACAGGGGCTGCTATTCTCTATAATATACACTAGGGGGTGCTATTCTGTAAAATATACACTATGGCCTGCTATTCTTTATGATATACACTAGGGGTGCTATTCTCTATAATATACACTGGGGGCTGTTATTCTCTATACTATACACAAGGACTGCTATTCTCTATAAAATGTACTCAGGGCTGCTAGTCGCTATAATATACACAAGGACAGCTATTCTCTATAATATACACTCAGGGCTGCTAATCTCTATAATATACACTAGGGGCTGCGATTCTCTATAATATACACAGTGACTGCTATTCTCTATAATATACACTAGAGGCTGCTATTCTCTATAATATACACAAGTTCTGCTTTTCTCTATAATATAAACTAGGGGCTTCTATTCTCTGTAATATACAAAGGGACTGCTATTCTTTATGAAGTACACGAGGGGCTGCTATTCGCTACTATGTGTTGGGGGCTGCTATTCTCTATAATATACACTCGGGGCTGCTATTCTCTATAATATACACAGGGGCTGCTATTCTCTATAATATCCACTGGGGGAGCTATTCTCTATAATATACACTAGGGACTGCTATTCTCTATAATATACACCAGGGGCTGCAATTCTCTATGATATCCACTAGGGGCTGCTATTCTCTACAATATACACAGGGACTGCTGTTCTCTATAATATGCACAGGGACTGCTATTCCCTATTGTATATACAGGGAATGCTATTCTCTATAACATACACAGGGACTGCTATTCTCTATAATATACACTAGAGGCTTATATTCTCTATAATATACACAAGGTCTGCTACTCTCAATAATATACACTCAGGGCTGCTATTCTCTGTAATATACACAGGGCTGCTATTCTCTATAATATACACTCGGGGCTTCTATTCTCTATAATATACACAGGGGTTGCTATTCTCTATAATATACACAGGGACTGCTGTTCTCTATAATATACACAGGGACTGCAATTCTCTATAATATACAGTAGGGGCTGCTATTCTCTCTAATATACACAGGGGTTGCTATTCTCTATAATATACACAGGGACTGCTGCTCTCTATAATATACACAGGGACTGCAATTCTCTATAATATACAGTAGGGGCTGCTATTCTCTATAATATACACAGGGGTTGCTATTCTCTATAATATACACAGGGGTTGCTATTCCCTATAATATACACAGGGACGACTTCCGGGTGCGGCGATGACCAGCTGAGTCGCACGTTTCGGCAGCTCCCGGTGAAACGGACTTTTGGGCTCTTGATAGGAGCCCCAACGGCAATTTTGACGGCTAAAAACACTGTGCGGTAAACCAGAAGGGAATCCCCCCTGGACACGGATGGAAAAAGGAGGAGAAAGTGGCCAGATTGCAGTGGATCCTTTAGAACAGCGGCAAGGAAGGCAAGCAAAAACCAAGATGGCGTCGGAAGGTGGCAGTTTAACATGGGGCCCTGAACAACAAGAGTTCTTGAAATGCTGTGTGGAAGAGATCAAAAAGGAAATGAAGAAAGAGCTGTTGGCCCCGATACTATAGGCGATCGAAGGGCTAAAGGAGGAACAAAAGACCCAGGAGCGGGAGCTTCGGGTCGTGAAGGCAAAGGCAGCCGAGAATGAGGACGACATACAGGGCCTGGTGGTGAAGACGGAGACGCAGGAGGCACATCAGAAACAATGTGTGGAAAGGTTGGAGGCACTGGAAAACAACGCAAGGAGGAACAACCTGAGGATTCTTGGTCTTCCTGAAGGTGCGGAGGGAGCGGACGTCGTGGCATATGTGAGCACGATGCTGCACTCGTTAATGGGAGCGGAGGCCCCAGCGGGTCCGTTGGAGGTGGAGGGAGCATACCGAGTGATGGCGCGAGGACCGAGAGCAGGAGAAATTCCCAGAGCCATAGTGGTGAGATTCCTCCGTTTTAAGGATAGAGAAATGGTCCTTCGATGGGCGAAGAAAAGACTGGAGTGCGGAGGTGGCGAGAAGGAGGGCGAGCTTTAATCGGGCCAAGGCGGTGCTTCATAAAAAGAAGATAAAATTTGGAATGCTGCAACCGGCAAGACTGTGGGTCACATATCGAGGGAGGCACCACTACTTTGAGACGGCGGATGAAGCGTGGACTTTTATTGTGGAAGAAAAACTGGAATGAGCGGGTTATTAAAAAGAACGTTTGAACAAAGTGGTGGGGCGAATGTGGGGGGCAAAGAAGGGGGTTAAAAAGGGGGGAAAGAGGAGTTTTATGTACTAATCCTGCGATGTGGTAACTTTTCTCTCTCCCACAGGTGGTGATGGGGGGAGGAGGGGAGGTGGAGGAGATGGGGCGTTGGCCATTGGGGGCGGGGCCAAGGGAGAAGCGCGGGCTTGGTTCCCGCGCTATGATAATCATGGCGGGAATAGAGAAGCAGGAAGGAGGGGGCGTCGCACGGTGCGAGCCGAGGTCACGGGGGGAAGCCGAGGTCGGCCAGAGTTTGCTGACTTCTGGGAGCAACATGGGGGGAGTAATTACGCTAGCGGGGGATCTAGCGGGGGGGGGGGGGGGTGGGAGGGGGGAATTACTGGGTTGCTGCTGCTGGGGAGAGGGGGGGAGCTGGTATGGGAGAGGATGGGCGGGGGGGGCACCGCCAGGGGGAGATACAGCTGCGTGGGAACCGGGTGAGGAACTGGAAAAAGGTGATGGCTAATCGACAAGGGGGGGGGTAGGAAGCCCCCCAACTCGGCTGATCACGTGGAACGTGAGAGGGCTGAACGGGCCGATAAAGAGGGCACGGGTACTCGCACACCTTAAGAAACTTAAGGCAGATGTGGTTATGTTACAGGAAACGCACCTGAAACTGATAGACCAGGTTAGGCTACGCAAAGGATGGGTGGGGCAGGTTTCCATTCGGGGCTAGATGCGTGGCTAGATTAGTGGGGAAGCGGGTAATGTTCGAGGCAAAGACTATAGTGGCGGATAACGGGGGCAGATACGTGATGGTGAGTGGCAAACTACAGGGGGAGACGGTGGTTTTGGTAAACGCATATGCCCCGAACTGGGATGATGCCAATTTTATGAGGCGGATGCTAGGACGCATTCCGGACCTAGAGATGGGAAAGCTGATAATGGGGGGAGATTTTAATACGGTGTTGGAACCAGGGCTGGATAGGTCGAAGTCCAGGACTGGAAGGAGGCCGGCAGCAGCCAAGGTACTTAAAGATTTTATGGAGCAGATGGGAGGTGTAGACCCGTGGAGATTTAGCAGACCTAGGAGTAAGGAGTTCTCGTTTTTCTCCTATGTCCATAAAGTCTACTCGCGAATAGACTTTTTTGTGCTGGGTAGGGCATTGATCCCGAAGGTGAGGGGAACGGAGTATACGGCTATAGCCATTTCGGACCACGCTCCACATTGGGTGGACTTGGAGATAGGGGAGGAAACAGGAGGGCGCCCACACTGGAGAATGGACATGGGACTAATGGCAGATGAGGGGGTGTGTCTAAGGGTGAGGGGGTGCATTGAAAAGTACTTGTAACTCAATGATAATGGGGAGGTCCAGGTGGGAGTGGTCTGGGAGGCGTTGAAGGCGGTGGTTAGAGGGGAGCTGATATCAATAAGGGCACATAAAGGGAAGCAGGAGAGTAAGGAACGGGAGCGGTTGCTGCAAGAACTTTTGAGGGTGGACAGACAATATGCGGAAGCACCGGAGGAGGGACTGTACAGGGAAAGGCAAAGGCTACATGTAGAATTTGACTTGCTGACTACGGGCACTGCAGAGGCACAATGGAGGAAGGCACAGGGTGTACAGTACGAATATGGGGAGAAGGCGAGCAGGTTGCTGGCACACCAATTGAGGAAAAGGGGAGCAGCGAGGGAAATAGGGGGAGTGAGGGATGAGGAAGGAGAGATGGAGCGGGGAGCGGAGAGAGTGAATGGAGTGTTCAAGACATTTTATAAAAAATTATATGAAGCTCAACCCCCGGATGGGAGGGAGAGAATGATGGGCTTCTTGGATCGGCTAGAATTTCCCAAGGTGGAAGAGCAGGAAAGGGTGGGACTGGGAGCACAGATCGAGGTGGAAGAAGTGGTGAAAGGAATTAGGAGCATGCAGGCGGGAAAGGCCCCGGGACCGGATGGATTCCCAGTCGAATTCTATAGAAAATATGTGGACTTGCTCGCCCCGGTACTGACGAGGACCTTTAATGAGGCAAAGGAAAGGGGACAACTGCCCCCGACTATGTCTGAAGCAACGATATCGCTTCTCTTAAAGAAGGAAAAGGACCCGCTACAATGCGGGTCCTATAGACCTATTTCCCTCCTAAATGTAGATGCCAAGATCCTGGCCAAGGTAATGGCAATGAGAATAGAGGAATGTGTCCCGGGGGTGGTCCACGAGGACCAAACTGGGTTTGTGAAGGGGAGACAGCTGAACACGAATATACGGAGGTTGTTAGGGGTAATGATGATGGCCCCACCAGAGGGAGAAACGGAGATAGTAGTGGCGATGGATGCCGAGAAAGCATTTGATAGAGTGGAGTGGGATTATTTGTGGGAGGTGTTGAGGAGATTTGGTTTTGGAGAGGGGTATGTTAGATGGGTGCAGCTGTTGTATAGGGCCCCGGTGGCGAGCGTGGTCACGAATGGACGGGGATCTGCATATTTTCGGCTCCATAGAGGGACAAGGCAGGGATGCCCTCTGTCCCAATTATTGTTTGCACTGGCGATTGAGCCCCTGGCGATAGCGTTGAGGGGTTCCAAGAAGTGGAGGGGAGTACTTAGGGGAGGAGAAGAACACCGGGTATCTTTGTATGCGGACGATTTGCTACTATACGTGGCGGACCCGGCGGAGGGGATGACAGAAATAATGCGGATACTTGGGGAGTTTGGGGATTTTTCAGGGTATAAATTGAACATGGGGAAAAGTGAGTTGTTTGTGGTGCATCCAGGGGAGCAGAGTAGAGAAATAGAGGACCTACCGTTGAGGAAGGTAACAAGGGACTTTCGTTACCTGGGGATCCAGATAGCTAAGAATTGGGGCACATTGCATAGGTTAAATTTAACGCGGTTGGTGGAACAGATGGAGGAGGATTTCAAGAGATGGGATATGGTATCCCTGTCACTGGCAGGGAGGGTGCAGGCGGTTAAGATGGTGGTCCTCCCGAGATTCCTCTTTGTGTTTCAGTGCCTCCCGGTGGTGATCACGAAGGCTTTTTTTAAAAGGATTGAAAAGAGCATCATGGGTTTTGTGTGGGCCGGGAAGACCCCGAGAGTGAGGAAGGGATTCTTACAGCGTAGCAGGGATAGGGGGGGGCTGGCACTACCGAGCCTAAGTGAGTATTATTGGGCCGCTAATATTTCAATGGTGAGTAAGTGGATGGGAGAGGAGGAGGGAGCGGCGTGGAAGAGATTAGAGAGGGCGTCCTGTAGGGGGACTAGCCTACAGGCTATGGTGACAGCCCCATTGCCGTTCTCACCGAGGAACTACACCACAAGCCCGGTGGTGGTGGCTACACTGAAGATTTGGGGACAGTGGCGACGGCATAGGGGAAAGACTGGAGCCTTGGGGGGGTCCCCGATAAGAAACAATCATAGGTTTGCCCCGGGGGGAATGGATGGGGGATATGGAATGTGGCAAAGAGCAGGAATAACGCAACTGAAAGATCTGTTTGTGGATGGGAAGTTCGCGAGTCTGGGAGCGCTGACCGAGAAATATGGGTTGCCCCAAGGGAATGCATTCAGGTATATGCAACTGAGGGCTTTTGCGAGGCAACAGGTGAGGGAATTCCCGCAGCTCCCGACACAAGAGGTGCAGGACAGAGTGATCTCAAAGACATGGGTGGGGGATGGTAAGGTGTCAGATATATATAGGGAAATGAGGGACGAAGGGGAGACTATGGTAGATGAACTAAAAGGGAAATGGGAAGAAGAGCTGGGGGAGGAGATCGAGGAGGGGCTGTGGGCAGATGCCCTAAGCAGGGTAAACTCGTCGTCCTCGTGTGCCAGGCTAAGCCTGATTCAGTTTAAGGTATTACACAGGGCACATGTGACTGGAGCACGGCTCAGTAAATTTTTTGGGGTGGAGGATAGGTGTGCGAGGTGCTCGAGAAGCCCAGCGAATCATACCCAGATGTTTTGGTCATGCCCGGCACTACAGGGGTTTTGGATGGGGGTGACAAAGGTGCTTTCAAAAGTAGTAGGAGTCCGGGTCGAACCAAGCTGGGGGTTGGCTATATTTGGGGTTGCACAAGAGCCGGGAGTGCAGGAGGCGAGAGAGGCCGATGTTTTGGCCTTTGCGTCCCTAGTAGCCCGGTGCAGGATATTGCTAATGTGGAAAGAAGCCAAGCCCCCGGGGGTGGAGACCTGGATAAATGACATGGCGGGGTTTATAAAGCTAGAGCGGATTAAGTTCGTCCTAAGGGGGTTGGCTCAAGGGTTCACCAGGCGGTGGCAACCGTTCGTCGAATACCTCGCAGAAAGATAGACGGAATGGAAAAAAGAAGGCAGCAGCAGCAGCCCAGGATCGGGGGTGGGGGGGGGGTGGGGGGTGGTGGGGAGGGGGTGGGGGAGGAGGAACCAGAAGGACTCTCAGGGTTGTTAATATATACTGTATAGTATGTATAGGTCGTTGCTACAGATAATTATATATTGGACTGTTAAATTATATTTTTGGAGAGTGTTACTTGTGACAAGGCAGTTGCCAATTAGGGCTAGTTTTCATTTTTGTTATTTATTATTTATTCATTTTCTGTTTATAAAATAGGTCATTGTTATTTGTGTTGTTATAATATTGTGTAAAGGATGCACAATGTACTGTGTTGGTTGACCAAAAATTTTCAATAAAATATTTAATTAAAAAAAAATATACACAGGGACTGCAATTCTCTATAATATACACTGGGGGCTGCTATTCTTTATAATATACACAGGGGTTGCTATTCCCTATAGTATACACAGGGGTTGCTATTCCCTATAATATACACAGGGACTGCAATTCTCTATAATATACACTAGGGGCTGCTATTCTTTATAATATACACTAGGGGCTGTTATTCTCTATAATATACACCGGGGCTGCTGTTCTCTATAGTATACACAGGGACCACTATTCTCTATAATATATACAGGGGGGTGGATTCTCCAATCGCCGTCACTAAATCGCGTTGGGCGATCGGGGGGAGAATCCCCGTTTACGCCGGAATCGGGGGCGTTGCCGTTTTTGTGATGCTCCGCCCCCTCAACGACATGTACTCAGGGAGTACGCTGCATGCCGTATGGACGGCCTCAAGACGTCAACTGAGGCCCACCACCGATGCTCTGCCCATGATGGGCCGAGTCCCGATGGCGTCGCTTGCGCCTGCTTACACCGTTCGGGGACCTCACATGGGTGCTGCGGACTGAGTCCGGCGCTGACACAGTCGGTGGGGGGGGGGGGATCCGTTCTGCTGGCAGGGGGGGGCTTCGGCGGGGGCTGGGGTGACTGGTGGGGGTTCGTCCGAGGGGGGCAAGGCTTGTTACAGGGGAGGAACTTTTGGCAGGCAGGGTTCACGTGTGGCCGCCGCAGGCCACCGCCATGCGCAGCCATGGACCCGCCCATTCTGCAGCCGTATCAGCAGGTTACGCTGGGCGGCAGCTAGCCCCCCACCAGAAGGAGGATCGGTGCAGGGGCAACGGTGACTTTCTGGTCGTGCCGTACAACATGGCGCCGGCCGTGAGCACACGCACCCACGTCGTTGGGGACTTGGCCCAGCGGGGCGGAGCATCAGGGGAGGGCCAATTGTGAGGCCATCCCAATGGCTTGCAGCATAGTCAGCGATGACACCGTGCCATGGGAGTGTCCTTTAAGAAATGTTTCTGTCTTATCAAATGGCTTCAGTGATGTCATTGTGTTTGTGGAGCTGGGCTGTGGCTCTGGGAGTTGGTTTCACTTTTGCTTTGTATTTGAACTGGTTTTGTTCTGCACAGGTTGAAAAAAGGTTTTTTTTGCTCCATCTGCATTTTAAAAGTTGTTCCCAGACTGCTTGATAACTTGAAAATAAATAACTGTTTTCTGGAAGGAATTCAAACCTGCTGTTTTGGAAAGGAAACAGGAGCGTCCATACCAGGGATGGAGTGCTGTGTTTTGGGCACACCTTTGAAAAGGGGGTACTGGTTTATGGGATCTTGTTATTAAATTGAAACAGTTAAAGGGGGAATTTATTAAGGGTCATACATAGAGTACTGTAGCTGTGTGGGGTATTTATGTTTGAAGTTGATAAAAATGCTTACTGTCTGTATTTATAAAAGTGTGAACTAAATTCGTAGAATAAACTTTGTTTTTGATTAAAGGTGCTTAAGGCCCCCGAAAGGCAGGCCCTTGTGCTCATCGCAACCAAAATCAATAAACAGCTGTAGGTCAGGTGAACTCTATGATATACTTTGGAGTTTTCGAAACCCTGGCCCATAACAAAAAGTCTATCTTTCGTGATTGGGTTGGCTGAGTGAACATAAAGACAGTGAGGGGTGAGCAGATTTGTGTTTGCTTTTCAGGTGTGGCATTATGGTTTAAGTGGGGAGTGTGTTGTGGACAATGGCTCTTTCAGAGTCTCAGAAGATTTTGGGGGTGGAGAAGGTCGCATGCACCACCTTACAAACAGACACTAAAAAAAAGCTTTTAGATTTGGCATAAACATTGCAGTTAATATTGCCGGACAAAATACGAAAAGACGCGATAATTGCAGCGATGGCTGAGCATTTAAAATTGCCTGAGACACAGGCAGAATCATTGGAAATAGCAAGAATTCAATTACAGATCAAGCAGCTTGAACATGAAAAAGAATTAAAGCAGCTTGAATACGAAGAAAGAGAAAAGAAAGAATAGCCCTAGCAGAACAAAAAGAAAGAGAAAGGGAGGTACAGATCAGGGAAAAAGAAAAGGAGAGAGAAAAAAAAGGAAAAAGCAGGAATAGCCCTTGCAGAACAAAAAGCGAGAGAAAGGGAGGTGCAGATCAGGAAGGAGGCTGCCAGCCGCCACCATTCGCCGTGCCGGGGCGCAGTTGGCAGAGGCGGTCAGCGCTGTGGGCAACATTGTCCAGACCAGACAACAGTGCCGTAAAAAACTGCACGTCCTCCTTAGGGCGGCCAGGGTGAGTAGGCAGCACTGTGCCCCTGGCACCAACCCCAGTCCCACACACCCGTATCCCTCCCCTCCCCCACCAGAGGGCGGCAGAACCCCCAACACTACACCACATGTCGGCTCCTATACCAGCCGCCATGGCAAGGTTCCCTCACCACTGAGGCCATCAGCCACCCACCCTCTTGGCTGCATGTGTCGGACTGTCTCACTATCGTTTCCTGTTTCCCCCCACCCCCCAGGAGAAGGCCGCGCACAATCCCCGGGAGCGGGAGTAGACAGTAGGGGGACCACAAGAACTGCGGACCCTCACCCTGGCAAAGCAGAGGGCCCTGGATGTGGTCGATGGCCCGGAGGAATGGGAGGTTGCTGAGGTGGAGTTCCTCCACAGGCGAGGAGTGTGTCAACCCCACCAACACCACCCCACCCCACCCTCACCCCCACCCCACCCTCACCCCCACCAACACCACCCCACCCCACCCTCACCCCCACCAACACCACTCCACCCCACCCTCACCCCCACCCCACCCTCACCCCCACCAACACCACCCCACCCCACCCTCACCCCCCACCCCCACCAACACCACCCCACCCCACCCTCACCCCCACCCCACCCTCACCCCCACCAACACCACCCCACCCCACCCTCACCCCCACCCCCACCAACACCACCCCACCCCACCCGACCAACACCACCCAACCCCACCCTCACCCCCACCCCCACCAACACCACCCCACCCCACCCGACCAACACCACCCCACCCCACCCTCAACCCCACCCCCACCAACACCACCCCACCCCACCCGACCAACACCACCCCCCACCCTCACCCGACCAACACCACCCCACCCCACCCTCACCCCCACCAACACCACTCCACCCCACCCTCACCCCCACCGACACCACCCCACCCCACCCTCACCCTCACCAACACACCCCCACCCCACCCTCACCCCCACCAACACCACCACACCCCACCCTCACCCCCAGCAACACCACTCCACCCCACACTCACCCCCACCAACACCACTCCACCCCACCCTCACCCCCACCAACACCACCCCACCCCACCCTCACCCCCACAAACACCACCCCACCCCACCCTCACCCCCACCACCACCCCACCCCACCGTCACCCCCACCAACACCACCCCACCCCACCTTCACCCCCAGCAACACCACTCCACACCACCCTCACCCCCACCAACACCACCCCCACCCTCACTCCCACCAACACCTCTCAACCTCACCCTCACCCCCACCACCACCACCCCAACCCACCCTCACCCCCACCAACACCACCCCACCCCACTATCACCCCCACCAACATCACCCGACCCCACCCTCACCCTTACCAACACCACTCCACCCCACCCTCACCCCCACCAACACCACCCCACCCCACCCTCACCCCCATCAACACCACTCCACCCCACCCTCACCCGACCAACACCACCCCACACCACCCTCACTCACACCCTCACCCACACTCTCATCCTCACACCACCCTCACCCCCACCCTCACTCAGACCCTCACCCCCACAACCCACACCACCCTCACTCACCCCCTCACACTCACACAACCACACCCCACACCACCCTCACCCACACCCTCACCTACACCCTCACCCCCACACCACCCTCACCCCCACCCTCACCCCGACCAACACCACCCCCGCACCACCTCACCCCACCACTCTCACCCACACTCTCACCCCCACACCACCCTCACCCCACCCTCACTCTTCCCCTCACCCCCACACCACCCTCACTCACCCCCTCACCCCCACACAACCGCACCCCACACCACCCTCACATACACCCTCACCCACACCCTCACCCCCACACCACCCTTACCCACACCCCCACACCACCCTCACTCACCCCCACACCACCGCACCCAACACCACCCTTACCCCCACCCTCACCCCGACCAACACGACCCCCACATCCTCACACCCACCCTCACCCCCCACCATTCACATACTACCTTCACCCCACACCACCCTCACCCCCACCCCCACCTTCACCCCTCCGCCATCCACACCCCACCCTCACCCCACACCATCCTCACCCTCACTCTCACCCCCACCGTCACCCACACCCTCATCCTCACCAACCACCACCCCCACACCACCCTCACCCCCAACATCACCCCCACCCTCACCCCCACACCATCTCACCCCACATCACTCTCTCCCACACCCTCACGCCCCCACCACCCTCACACCACCCTCCTCTCCATCCCCACCCTCACCACTTGCACCCACATGCTCACCCCCCACCACCCCCTGGATCGCGATTATGCAGGCTGGTGATAGGGTGGGCCCATCACTGCCAGAGCCTCCCCCTGAGCCAAGCAGCACCGCGAGCGGCTTAGACACCAGCCCCCCGCCTGAGCCTCAGGAGACCCTGGAGTCGAGTCCGAGGATGACACTGACTTCCCGTCACATCTGTTTCCAACACCCTCCACCATCCCGGAGACACTCACCTCATTGGGCACTTTAGTGAAGAGGCTTCTGGAACAGTATCTGGTGCTCACAACACAGCTGGCCCAGCACAGCAGGTGGCAGGTGGATGTGGGAACATCCGAGGGCAGGCCGAACCCAGGGACTAGCTGCCGTCCGGACGGGTCTCGAGCTTAAACACTTCCATCATTCGCGGAGATGCAGTCGCAGAGCGAGGGACTACATGAGGGGTTGTCTCCGTGCATCCAGCACCTGCGGGTTCGAGGCATCCAACCACGTGCAGCAACCGTGGTGGTGCCGACAATGCGTGCCACCTAGGCCAACGCTGCACGGGTGACGTCCACGGTGGAGACATTAGGGGCGACAGTTTCGATATTGGATCACTGTATCCAAGGCCTTGGGCATTCTGTACAGGCACTGGCAAAGGCCCAGAACAGGGCTAATAACTCACAGGCGACCATGTGCCAGAGCCATGTGGAAATTGCAGCAGCGCCCCTGAGCGTGGCCCAGTCGCAGCAGGCCATGCTGGGACTTTCGGCGGCATTGCCCAGCTGCTGGCGCAGCCACAGAGGGAGGTGGCCCAGTCCTAGAGGGAGATGGCGTTGTTACTGGCTGATGTGACACCAACCCAGAAGGTGGTTGGCACAGTCAATGGGTGATGTGGCGCAGTCCCGGACGGAGATGGTCCACTCTCTGTGCACCAGAGCTTGTCGCAGAATGGGCTGTCATCATCCTCCATCCAATGGACCATACCCACTTTTACTGCTAGCCCAGGGCCTACACCTCATAGCGTGGCAAGTATTTATCACGGAGGGGGTTGTAGGCAGGGTGCGGGGGTGAGGCGGGTGGGGGTGAGAGTGGTGACTGAGGGGGGGGTGGAGTGAGGGTGTGTGTGGGTGGGATGCGGTGTCCGTGCCCCTGACCAGTCCATCCTCTCAGTTGGTGAACCTGAAGGTGATTAGAGTGTCCCATGTCTGGTGATATGCCTGTAGATGATATTACATGTACGCAGCAGTGCGACCTCCCACCAGCAGGTGGCCATGTACTCAGCAGTGTGACCTCCCACCAGTAGGTGGCCATGTATTCAACAGTGTGACCTCCCACCAGCAGGTGGCCATGTACTCAGCAGTGTGACCTCCCACCAGCAGGTGGCCATGTATTCAAAAGTGTGACCTCCCACCAGCAGGTGGCCATGTATTCAACAGTGTGACCTCCCACCAGCAGGTGGCCATGTATTCAACAGTGTGACCTCCCACCAGCAGGTGGCCATGTACTCAGCAGTGTGACCTCCCACCAGCAGTTCTGTGGATTCCTTGCCAGACAAAGAACACTGAACACAACATGGTTCCAGAGTGCTGAAGATTTGAAGATAACGACAATAGTGACAAAGTTAAAATATGGCTGAAGTACCGATCTGGTGAATTGCAGCCATTGCTGACTCAACGCAGTAAAAGACACTGAAGCTCGAGATGGAGGGACTGAAAGCGCCCCACCAGCTTCATGTATCGGGTAACATAGATGTAAACTGGTGTGTCTTCAAGCAGCAGTTTAAACTCTATGTATCAGCCGGGGGTGAGGAGACCGGGCCTGTAAAAGGAGCTGAGTCAGAGGTGGCGGGGCCGGGTAGGTGGAAAGCGCGGGCTTTTTCCCGGGCTGAAGACTGGAGGGGGCGGGGTCGGGGCGGGGAAGCGAGGGTTGATTCCCGCGCTTAGAATGGAAGGGGGAGGGGGAGAGCCTATGGATGGGGACGGGAGAGGAGGGTGTGTCACACAATGGGAGGAGTCGAAGGAGAGGCGGGAGTGGCCGGGGTCAGCTGACTTGCGGAAGTGCAATGGGGGGAGTAAATCAGCTAGGATGGGTCCTAGCCGGGGTGGGGGGGGGGGGGGGAATCGAGTTGCTGCTGCTATGGTCAAGGAGGAGCTGGAACAAGTGGCGGGGGGGGGGGTCGAGACGGGGGTACGCCGCTGTGGGGAACGGGCCAGGTGTGGGGTGCGGGCGCGTGGCTGGCCGAGGAGGGGTCATGGCTAGTCGGCGAGGGAGGGGGGGGCGGGTAGCCCCCTGATCCGGCTGATAACCTGGAATGTAAGGGGACTGAACGGGCCGATCAAGCGGGCCCGCGTGTTCGCGCACCTGAAGGGGCTGAAGGCGGATGTGGTTATGCTCCAGGGGACACACCTGAAGGTGGCAGACCAGGTAAGATTGAGGAAAGGGTGGGTAGGTCAGGTGTTTCACTCGGGGCTGGATGCCAAAAATCGAGGGGTGGCGACCTTGGTGGGAAAGAAGGTGTAATTCGAGGCATCGAGCATTGTGCCAGATAATGGCGGTTGGTACATAATGGTAAGTGGTAAGTTGCAGAGAGAGAGGGTGGTACTGGTCAATGTGTATGCCCCGAACTGGGACAATGCGGGTTTTATGCAGTGCATGTTGGATCGGATCCCAGACTTGGAAGTGGGGGGCCTGATAATGGGGGGAGACTTTAACACGGTGCTGGATCCGGCACTGGATCGCTCCAGGTCTAGGACGGGTAGGAAGCCGGCGGCGGCTAGAGTGCTGAGGGGGTTTATGGACCAGATGGGAGGGGTGGACCCTTGGAGATTTGCAAGGCCGGGGGCTAGGGAATTTTCATTCTTCTCACATGTCCAGAAGGCATATTCCCGAATCGACTTTTTCATTTTGAGTAGGGCGCTGATAGAGTAGAGGATACTGAGTACTCGGCAATAGCCATTTCAGACCACGCCCCGCATTGGGTGGACTTGGAGATGGCGGAGGAGAGGGACCAGCGCCCGCTGTGGCGCTTGGAGGTGGGATTGTTGGCGGACGAGGAGGTGAACGAGCGGGTCCGAGGAAGTATAGAGAGGTACTTGGAGACCAACGACAACGGGGAGGTCCGAGTGGGGATGGTATGGGAGGCACTGAAGGCGGTGGTGAGGGGAGAGCTGATCTCCATTAGGGACCACAAGGAGCGGAGGGAGCGGGGGAGAGGGAGAGGCTGGTGGGGGAGATGGTGAGGGTAGACAGGAGGTATGCGGAGGTGCCCGAGGAAGGATTGTTGAGGAAGAGGCGCAGCCTCCAGGCCGAATTCGACCTAGTGACCAGCAGGAAGGCAGAGATGCAGTGGAGGAAGGCCCAGGGGGGCGATTTACGAGTATGGGGAAAAGGCAAGCCGGATGCTGGCGCATCAGCTTCGGAAGCGGGACGCAGCTAGGGAGATCGGGGGAGTTAAGGGCAGGGGAGGGAGTGTGGTGCGGAGTGGGGTTGGCATCAATGGGGTCTTCAGGGACTTTTACGAGGAATTGTACTGATCCGAGCCCCCATGGGAGGAGGAAGGGATGGGCCGCTTCCTGGACCAATTGAGGTTTCCAAAGGTGGAAGAGGGACTGGTGGCAGGACTGGGGGCCCCGATTGGGCTGGAGGAGCTGACCAAAGGGATAGGAAGCATGCAGGCGGGGAAGGCACCGGGGCCGGACGGTTTCCCGGTCGAATTCTATAAAAATTATATGGACCTGTTGGGCCCGTTGCTAGTCAGGACCTTCAATGTGGCAAGGGAGGGGGGGGCCTTTGCCCCCGACGATGTCCCGGGCACTGATCTCCTTGATCCTGAAGCGGGACAGGGATCCCCTGCAGTGTGGGTCTTAAAGACCAATTTTGTTGCTAAATGTAGATGCCAAGGTGCTGGCGAAGGTCTTAGCCACGAGGATTGAGGATTGTGTGCCGCAGATCATCCATGAAGACCAGACGGGGTTTGTGAAGGGGAGGCAGTTGAACACGAATGTGCGGAGGCTTTTGAATGTTATCGTGATGCCGGCGAGGGAGGGGGAGGCGGAGATAGTGGTGGCGATGGATGCTGAGAAAGCCTTCGATAGGGTAGAGTGGGGATACCTGTGGGAGGTGCTGAAGAGGTTCGGGTTTGGGGAGGGGTTTGTCAGGTGGGTTAGGCTGTTGTATGAGGTCCCGATGGCGAGTGTGGCCACAAACAGGAGGAGGTCCGAGTACTTTCGGTTGCACCGAGGGACGAGGCAGGGGTGTCCCCTGTTCCCCCTGCTCTTCGCACTGGCGATTGAACCCCTGGCTATGGCACTGAGGGAGTCAAGGAACTGGAGGGGGTTGGTGCGGGGTGGGGAGGAGCATAGGGTGTCGCTCTATGCGGACGACCTGCTGCTGTATGTGGCGGACCCGGTGGGGGGAATGCCGGAGGTAATGATGATTCTTAGGGAATTCGGGGACTTTTCGGGGTACAAGCTCAACATGGGGAAGAGCGAGCTGTTCGTGGTTCACCCAAGGGACCAGGAGAGGGGGATTGGCGAGCTCCCACTAAAAAGGGCGGAAAGGATCTTCAGGTATTTGGGGGTCCAGGTGGCTACTGTTTTATTTTGTGGACATGAAAATTGAGTCCACCATAGGAGCGGATGCATGTGAACCCCTGAACTTAGTTGAGCGACTGTATGTCCCAGAAGATGGGTGGCCAGCTGAATACTACAGGTCCACACCAGATATCATAGTGTGCACATTTGATGAGGATTCAGCAGAGGTCCGGACGGAGGACGACAAATCAGACAAAGAAACGGAAGAGCCAGCGAGCCTTCCGCAATTCTGGCTAACAGTCTTCAAGAAGATGTATGTACTCAGTGGTATGAAAGAGGAGCATGACGAGCCCGTATTAAAGCATCTATGACAAGTGAATGTTAAATGTTGAGAGCGTGAACAGCCAATGAACTTCACTCTGGAGTTTAAGTTCCAGCCCAATGAGTATTTCACAAACGAGGTGATTACAAAAGTATACCAGATGGATTCGCGGCCTGACAAGCTTGAATCTTCATTCTTTGATGAACCAAACATAAAGGGGTGCACAGGCTGCCAGATCGACTGGAGGGAGGGCAAAAATATAACGTTGAAAACAATTCAAACTAAACAGAAGCACAAAGGGCTCGCAGAACAGTTACGAAAACTGTACCCAATGAATCGTTCGTTCATTTCTTCAGTCCTCCTGAAGTTCTACAGAGTGGAATGTTAAATAAGAGTACGACAGCAAAACTCGAGGCTGACTTCCATCGGAAGATGAGTGGGAGGAACTGATGATCATCTCGCTATGCAGCTTGATGTATCACACACATATACTCGAGCAGGACCAAGAAAACCCAACATCTGAATTGTCAGGGCCAGAGAGTGTTTGCATCATCATTCTAGTGATTAGGAGTAAGTGAGCGTTGTTTTAGCGAGCCAAGAAGGGGCAGCACCTGTAGTCGTAGCCTCCACCCAGGTACCAGAGAGCGAGGCGCTCCAACACCCAGTTGAGGGCGCAGAATTGGGCATGGTCACACAACCCCATGATGACGGGTTGGCGCATACTCCCATGCACAGGGTGCACACCAGCACTGAACCAGGGGTTGCCACACCCAAACATAAAAAGAGAAGAATTTGCAACCAAGTTGTTAAAACAAGAAGGAGGAAGAGGAGAAGAATGGGAGAGTTGGTACATCCCACTGGCAAAAGCAAAAGAGAAGAAAGCAATGGGATGACTGACAAGCCAGAAACAGAAAAGACAAAAACGCACAACGAAGCAGTAAACAGCACCATTGGAAGGCATGAACATAGAAGAAGCTTGTTACACACGTGTGTCAATTTTGGATGCATGCCTTTCAAAGGCACAGAGTAAAGAGGATAGGAAGCAAGAGACCGGCACGCAACCCAGTCTTCAAAAAGGCCGGCAACAGCCCAAGTGATCACAGGGATGATCCCGCGAGGGAGGCAAAATGACTTGTGCGAAAGGGCCGGACACTGGCCAGCCATATCATGCCCATGGACACCATAGTTAAATCTGTTAAATTGTTATGCACATTACTAATGTATAAAGATAGTAATCATGTTTGTAATGTGGTTTTGGAGGGGTTATCCAGTATGATGCTGGGAGGGTCGCCCGCATCGTGGTGCCCTGCTGCGTCCTCTACAGCAGCTCGCAGCCGAGGGGCGACGTGCTGGAGGAGGAGGATGAACACCAGGCCTTGTCTGATGAGGAAGTTGCTGGAGATGGGGAGGTTGGGCAAGACATGGGGTCCAGGCAGGCACTGGAGGCCCCACGGCGTGGGTGCCAGGGCCAATGTGCACGGGACGCTCTGATCGCCTCCAGGTTCACCGACTGGGGAGGAGGAAACTGGTCAGGGCACAAACACCGCATCCAGCCCCTCCCCTCACCCACCCCCGCCCACCCACCAGCAGCCCCCTCCGTGACACATACCTGCCGTACGGCCGGTTGCGGGCCCTGGGTTGGCAGTAACACCACAGGTCTGGTCCATGGGATGGAGGATGATGACAACCCGCTCTGCGATGAGCTCTGGTGCTCCACATTGTTCGACAATGTTTGACTCCTGCCCATGGTAACACTTTCCACCGTCCACCTGGGTGATCCCTGGGGTAACCATTCCATCACACGATGTCATCGAATACCTGGGGTGATGGTGGTGGGGACGATCAGGAGGTAGGAAGTTAGAGGGGATGGAGCCCAGGCCGACCACGACATCTCCCATTCCCCCACCCACTCCCACCCCGCACCCTCTCCCTGGCCAACCCAGACCAGTCCATCCCTCAGACTCATCTGACAAAGCACCGAGGCAGGTTGTAATACTGTGAACAGGTGTTTAATGTGAACAGAGCTTTGACAAAGAGTCATCGGACTCGAAACGTTCGCTCTTTTCTCTCCCTACAGATGCTGTCAGACCTGCTGAGATTTTCCAGCATTTTCTCTTTCGTTTCAGATTCCAGCATCTGCAGTAATTTGCTTTTATTTAATGTGAACAAATATATATAGAGTCGTGCCTAACTTTCTGGCCTTACATGCACTAAAGCTATGTCCAGGTGAATCCCCAGATGGTACATCAGGAGTGGAGACGGTCTGCTGTGATCCTGCCCTGTGACCTGGGTTCCTCTTGGTGGCTGACTTCTGGGGCAACCGGTCTCGATGGGCCCGGCCGCTGCTCAGCTGTGCCACGTGGCCCTGTTCTACCCGCTGTCCACCAGATGCACCAGGGACCGGAAAGGGAGGGGGAGTCCGAGGTGCTGCAGTGTTCCGGCAGTTCCCCTGCAGGAGTCACCGGCACGGGCCCCATCACCTCCTCCCCCCTCAAGGTGCCCGATGGCCCCTGGGCTACTCCATGGCATGGGGGTGCAAGCAGAGCTATCCCCTGAGGCTCCCCCATCACTTGCTGGTATGGGTGCCAGTATGTCGTGCAGTTTGGCGGTTCGGCCGCCCCCCTGATGGGCCGGTGGGGGGGTGGGTATGGGTGTGTGGGAAGCAGGTTAGTGCCAGGGATACAGTGCTGGCTCCTCACCCTGGCCGCCCTGAGGAGGTCATGCAGAGTTTTACGGCACTGCTGGCCAGACTGGACAGTGCTTACCGCCTCTGCCATCTGCTCACAGGCACAGCTGGCAGCCTCCTTCCTGGGCCAGGGTAGAGGGCCAATAGCCTCTCCTCTATCATGTCCAGGAGGGTCTCTCACTGCCATCGTGTTGGCTAGGATGGTGTGTGTGGGGAGTGCAGTGTGTATATGCGGCTGCAGCTGGTCAGCTTCCTGGCTGTCAATCATAAGTCTGAGGAACCATGCGCCGTCTCTGATTAGAATCGATTGTGTTCCATGTGGCGCCGGCGCTAACCCCCGAACCCTTAGCGGAATCGGTTCAGGTACGGCGCCAGTTTTGCTGTCATGGAACTCCACGAATCCTGTGCCGGAGTCAGCACTTAGTCTCAGGAACAGAGAGTCCAGCTGTCTGAATCCCCCAAAAGCCTGCTGCCTGTGAGTGCTGGTGTTTCTAATCTCCAAAGACCCTGAATGAATGACTCTGCTCTGAAGACCATTACCAGCTGTAAACCATAGACTTTAATCAACTAGCTGTGCTGTGAGGCATGTGTGCTAAAATACCACCACTCACCCACCCACCCCCCACCACCCGCCGCCCACCCTTTGTCTGCCTTGTGTGTGTGAGGAGGGGGTGGGACAGTTAAAGGTGGCAGTAGGTTGGTTTATTGTTATTCAGTGGTATTTAGAATATTGTATTCAGCATATTTCATCAGTATTCTTGTTATGAATAAACTTAATTATGTTTCGACTAACAAACCTGGTGACTGTAATTATTGGACAACCAAGAACCAAAGACCTCAGGAATTATTGGTTAATTGACTTGTGCTGTGACTCCGGGACACATGAGGCTGGAATTGACCGTGCACTAGCCCAGGATGGAGCAACAGGGGTTTCTATTCCGCTATCTGAACAAACGTCCAGCCTCCCTATTTCTGTAACCTCCTTGAGCACCTATAACCTTCACTATCTCTGTAACCTCCTCCAGCACCTTTAACCCTTTCCTTTCTCTTTAACCTCCCCCAGCAACTATATCCTTTCCCTATCTCTGTAACCTTCTACAGCACCTATAACCCTCCCTATCTCTGACACCTACTCCAGCACCTGCAACCCTGCCCTATCTCTGTAACCTCCTCCAGCACTTATAACTCTGTCCTATCTCTTTATCCTCCTCCAGCACTTATAACTCTTTCCTATCTCTTTATCCTCCTCCAGCACCTATAGCCCTTCCCTATCTCTGTTTCTTCCTCAAACACCTATAACCCTTCCCTATCTCTGTTTCTTCCTCAAACACCTATAACCCTTCACTATCTCTGTAACCTCCTCAAACGCCTATAACCCTCCCTATCTCTGTAATCTCCACCAGCCCCTACAGCCCTCCCTATCCCTGTAACCTCCTCCAGCATCTATAACATTTTCCTATCTCTTTAACCTCCTCCAGCACCTATAACCCTTTCCTATCGCTTTAACCTCCTCCAGCACCTAAAACCCTTCCCTATCTCTGTATCCTCCTCGTGCACCTGTAACCCTTCAATGTCTCTATAACCTCCTCGAACACCTATAACCCTTCCCTATCCCTGAAACCTCCTGCAGTCCCTACACCGCTCAGTATCTCTGTAACCTCCTCCAGCCCCTACAACCCTCCCTATCTCCGTAACCTCCTTCAGCCCAGATGACCCTCCCTAACTCTGCAACCTTCTCCAACCCGTACGGCCCTCCCTATCGCTGTAACCTCCTCCAGCCCCTACAAACCTCCCTATCTCTGTAATCACCTCCAGCCCTTACAACCCGTCATCTTTGTAACCTCCCCACCTCTACACTCCTTTCTATCTCTGTAACCTCGTCCACTCAACATCCCTCCCCATCTCTGTAACCTCCTCCAAATGTACAAACCTCCCTATCTCTGTAGCCTCCTCCAGCCCCTTCACCTCTCCATATCGCTGTAACTTCCTCCAGCCCCTTCAACTCTCCCTATCTCTGTAACTTCCTCCAGCTCCTACAACCCTCCCTCTGCCTGAAACCTCCTCCAGCCCTCACAAACCTCACTAGCGCTGTAACCTCCTCCAGCATCTATAACCCTTCCTATCTCTGTAACTTCCTCCAAACCCAACAACCCTCTTTAACTCTGTCACCTCTATCAGCCCCTACAACACACCGTGGATTGGCTTCTCCAGCCGCCGACGCCGAAATCGCGCTCGGCGAACGGTCGGAGAATCCAGGTTTACGACCAGATTGGGGGTGGCGCCGCTTTCGCGATGCAGAGCAGAAGAGGGAGGTGAGCAGGTGGGAGAAGATTAAGGAGAAGTGGGAGGAGGAGCTGGGAGGGGAGATAAACTGGGGAATATGGAGCGAGGTGCTACATAGGGTAAACGCGGCCTCCTCGTGCGCAAGGATGGGCCAGATACAATTCAAGGTGGCGCACAGGGTGCAAATGGCTCGGACGATAATGAGTGGGTTCTTCCAGGGAGTGGCAGGCGAGTGTGAGAGGTGGGTGTGTGAGCGGGGACCAGCGAATCACACACGTATATTTTGGGGCTGCAAGAATAATACTGAGCAGGACGTTTACAGTGCAAACGAAGATTGTGGAGGAGGAGGTTGGGCCGGACCCTTTGGTGGAGGTAATCGGGATGTCGGAGAAGCCGGAACTGATGGAGGGGAGGAAGGTCAATGTCGTGGCCTCCGCATCTCTGTTTGCCCGGCGAAGGATCTTGTTTGAATAGCGGACGGCAACGCCACTGGGGAACGAGGAGACCCAAATAACTTTCTCTGTCTGGAAAAGATTAAATATGAACTGTGGGGTTCAGCGGAGGGCTTTGAGGCGAGGTGAGGATGTTCGTGGCCACGTTTGAGGAGATGTTCGTCGTGGGGGATGGGGGGAGCGGGGTTGAAAATGGGGAATAATTTGTACAAACTGCAAAATTATGTGGTGGGGAGTATATTCCTCGGACTGTTTGTGTTTGCAACCGTTTGAATAAGCCTGGAATAAAATACATTTTTTCAAAAAGTTCACTCCCTGAATGACAGGAAAGGTTTTGAGTCGTAAATCCAGTTCTAAGGAAATGAACCGATTGAAATTCCATCAAAGACAATCATTATCTTGAACCAGTAAACCACACCTGCTTCCAGGAAACATCACCAATTATCATTCTACTCACAACCTTTGATCGCTACCTGTTTCAGATACCGGTGTCCTCTCTAACATTCATTCAATTCTTGGATGCACCAGAGAGGGTATGTACAATATTAACTCTGCAACTTCCTTCAGCCCCTCCAACCCTCCCTATTTCTGTAACCTCCTCCAGCCCCAACAACCCTTCCAACCTCTGTAACCTCCTTCAGCCCAGATGACCCTCCCTATGTCTGCAACCTTCTCCGGCCCGTACGGCCCTCCCTATCGCTGTAACCTCCTCCAGCCCCTACAAACCTCCCTATCTCTGTAATCACCTCCAGCCCTTACAACCCCTCATCTTTGTAACCTCCCCACCTCTACACTCCTTTCTATCTCTGTAACCTCACCCACTCAACATCTCTCCCCATCTCTGTAACATCCTCCCAACCCTCCCTATCTCTGTAACCTCCTCCAGCCCCTCCACCCCTGCCTATCTCTGTAACCTCCTACAGCCCTCCCTATCTCTGTAACCTCCAGCCCCTACAACCCTCCCTATCTCTGTAACCTCCTCCAGCACCCACAACTCTCCCTATCTCTGTAACCTCCTCCAGCCCCTACAACTCTCCCTATCTCTGTAACCTCCTCCAGCCCCTACAACTCTCCCTATCTCTGTAACCTGCTCCAGCTCCTACAACCCTCCCTATCTCTGTAACCTCCTCCAGCCCCTACAACTCTCCCTATCTCTGTAACCTCCTCCAGCCCCTACAACTCTCCCTATCTCTAGAACCTCCTCCAGCCCCTACAACTCTTCCTATCTCTGTAACCTCCTCCAGCCCCTACAGCCTTCCCTATCTCTGTAACCTCCTCCAGCCCCTACAGCCCTCCCTATCTATGTAACTTCCTACAGCCCTCCTTATCTCTGTAACCTCCTCCAGACCCTACAACCCTCCCTATCTCTGTAACCTCCTACAGCCCTCCCTATCTCTGTAACCTCCTCCAGCCCCTACTGCCCTCCCTATCTCTGTAACCTCCTCCAGCCCCACAACCCTCTCTATCTCTGTAACCTCCTCCAGCCCCTACAACCCTCCCTATCTCTGTAACCTCCTCCAGTTCCTACAACCCTCCCTATCTCTGTAACCTCCTCCAGTTCCTACAACCCTCCCTATCTCTGTAACCTCTTCCAGAGCCTACTCCCATCCCTACCTCTGCAATTTCCTCCAGACCCTTCGGCCCTCCCAAGATTTGCAAACTCTTCCATTCCTACAACCCTCACTATTATTGTAACCTCCTCCAGCCCCTACAACCCTCCCTATCTCTGTAACCTCCTCAAGCTCCTGCAACTCTCCCTATCCATGTACATTTTTGTGCAAGTATTTTTGTGTGTTTGTGAGAGTGTATGAGAGTGTGCATGTATTTGTGGCTTGTGTGTATGAGTGTGTGACAGTGTATGTGCGTGGATGAGAGACTGTTGTATGTGAGTGCATGTGTCTGTGTGTGAATGTCTGTGTCTTAGTGAGTGAATGTGTGTAAGAGTGTGTGTGTGTGTGAGTGTGAGTGAGTGTTGTGAAGGATTTAGTTTATTCCGGACCTGATAATACTTTATTAATAACCTATGCTCTAGGTTAACCCACAAAAGATGGAAACCTGTTTCTCTGCTGAGATTCAGAATAGATCTCATGAAGGGTGAATGCTTTTCCGGGTCTCAGACAGTTAAACAGGATCTCAGTTACTTTTTATGGGAAAAGCTCAGATCCGTCACTCATAACTAAATCGTAACCTCTATTGTCGTGGGTCCTTAGTCATTTAAGACTTCCTAAATGAGTGTGTAGGCGTTTAAACTTTGAGAATGAGTCTACACAGTATAATTTTAATCAAAGTATTTTTATTATAAAAAATAGATACAGAATTGCAGAGTTAAAATACAAATCAAATAATAGTCTTTAATTGTCTGTTAACACACTAACTTCTCTTAATAGAATGAGATATCTGAAACGAGGAAAATCCTAAAGTATCTCCTATCAATTTCTTAATACATTTCTAAGAAGTTATACAAAACCATTCTTACAACACCCGTGGTTTTGTCTAACGAGACAAGCTTTTAAGAACAGAACTGACTCTCACGCCGGAGGGGGGTCAGCAGGAAAATGTGTTGGTGTGTTTTTCTGCTAAGATGCCTTCTCGTTATATACATGAAATTCTCTTATCGGTCAAGGGCGGCATCTGTTATCTTGTCACTTATTGTTGGTTAATTACCTATAGCCAAATGGCTAATTGGATGTATTATCATTGATACATCTTTTAATGGTCGTAGGGTCTGTGTAAATGTCAGGTGTCCTAGGATATATTGGCAAAGGGGGACCCTATCTAGGCCTGTCTTTTTTCAGTGTTGTCATGTTCTTTAGATACCAAAACAGACACTTTTGTGAGGGTGTAATTCTAAGCATCAAGAGGTATAGTTAGGGAAAGATTTGTGTATCTGTTGATCTGAAGGGTTCCCTGTCCTTATGTGTTGACTATCTTTAGGTTCAGGTGTAATCTCAAAGAATTTTTATGGCTTATCAAAAGAACAGCCTTTCTTTGCTTGTATTAATGAGTCTTTGAAACCAGCTTCACTTTCTCTTATCAGGTGGTAACCTCTACCTGATCTTTAGCTGAAGTGGTTTTATTCCACATTGAATTAAAAAGCCTTTTGTATTAATGTCTTATTTTAAACCAAATTCTGCGGCGAACGTGATATTCATCACAGTGTGAGTGAGTGTGTGGGTGTGAGTGAGTGAGTGTTTGTACGTGAGCGAGTGTGTGTCTGACTGAGTGTGTGTGTGTCTGACTGAGTGTATGTATGTGTGTGTGTAAGTGAGTGAGTCTATGTGTGTGACTGAGTGTGTATGAGTGAATCTGTATGTGAGTGAGTGTGCATGTGTGTGTGTGTGTGAGTGAGTGTGTGTGAGAGATTGTGTATGTGTGTGACTGTGAGTGAGTATGTGTGTTTGTGAGTGTATGTGTTTGTGAGTGTGTGAGAGTGAGCATGTGTGTGAGTGTATGCGTGTGTGAGTGAGTGAGTGCATGTGTATGAGTGTGTGTGTGTAAGTAAGTGTTTGTGTAAGTGGGTGTTTGTGTGTGTGTGAGAGTGTGTGTGATTGAGGGTGTGTGAGTGAGTCTGTATGTGAGTGAGTTTGTGTGACTGACTGTGCGCGAGTGAGTGTGTGTGTAAGTGAGTGTGTGCATGTGTGTGAGTCAGTGTGTAAGTGGGTGTCTGTGAGAGTGAGTGTGTGAGCATGAGTGTGTGTGTGTGACTGAGTCTGTATGTGAGTGAGTGTGTGTATGTGAGTGTGTATGTGAGTGACTGTGTGTGTGTGAGTGAGTGAGTGTGTGAGTGAATGTGTGGAGGGGTGAGTGAGTGAGTGTGTGAGTGTGTGTGAGTGAGTATGTGAGTGAGTGTGTATGTGTGAGTGAGTGTGGCTGTGTGTGTGTGTGAGTGAGTGTGAGTCAGTGCATGTGTGAGTGTGTGTCAGTGTGTGGGAGTGTCTGTGTGAGTGAGTGAATGTGTGAGATACTGTGTATGAGTGAGTGAGTGTGTGTGTGAGTCTGTATGTGAATGAGTTTGTGTGTGAGTGAGTGAGTGTGTGGGTGTGTGAGTGAGTGTGGGTGTGTGAGTGAGTGTGTGGGTATGTGTGTGAGTGAGTGTGCTTATGTGTCAGTGTGTGTGAGTTAGTGAGTGAGTGAGTGTGTGAGATACTGTGTATGAGTGAGTGAGTGTGTGTGAGTCTGTATGTGAATGAGTTTGTGTGTGTGAGTGAATGTGTGAGTGAGTGTGTATATGAGTGAGTGTATGTGTGAGTGAGTGTGTGGCTGTGTGTGTGTGAGTGTGTGTGAGTGAGTGTGTGAGATACTGTGTATGAGTAAGTGAGTGTGTGTGTGAGTCTGTATGTGAACGAGTTTGTGTGTGAGTGAGTGAGTGTGTGTGTGAGTGAGTGTGAGTCAGCATATGTGTGTGTGTGTGTGTAAGTGTGTGAGTGAGAGTTTGTGTGTGTGTGTGTGAGTGATTGCATGTATGTGTGCATGTGTGACTGTGTGAGTGAGTATGTGTGTGAGTGTGTGCGAGTGCGTATGTGTGTGAGTGAGTGTGTGTGTGAGTGTTTGTGTGTGTGAGAGTGTGTGTAATTGAGTGTGTGTGATTTAGTGTGTGTGGGTGAGTCTGTATGTGAGTGAGTTTGTGTGACTGAATGTGAGTGTGTGAGTGAGTGTGTGTGTATCTGTGAGTGAGTGTGTGTGAGTGAGCGTGTATGAGTGAGTCTGTATGTGTGTGAGAGTGTGTGAGTGAGTGTTTGTGTGGGTGAGTGACTGCGTGTGTCTGTGTGTGTGTGTGTATGCGTATGTGAGTGAGTGTTTGTGCGTGTGAATGTGTGTGAGTGAGTGTGTGTCAGTCTTTGTGTGTGAGTGTGTGTAAGTGAGTGAGTGAGTAAGTGTGTGTGTGAGTGTGTATGTGTGTGAGTCTGTATGTGAGTGAGTGTGTGTGAGTGAGTGTGTGCATGTGTGTAAGTAAGTGTGTATGTGAGTGTATAAGAGTGACTGTGTGTGTGTCTGTGAGTGAGTGTGTGAGTGAGTGTGTACGTGAGTGTTTGTGTAAGTGGGTGTTTGTGTGCGTGAGAGTGTGTGATTCAGTGTGTGTGTGATTGAGGGTGTGTGAGTGAGTCTGTATGTGAGTGAGTTTGTGTGACTGAATGTGCGTGAGTGAGTGTGTGTGTAAGTGATTGTGTGTGTGCTTGAGTGGGTATCTGTGAATGAGTGAGTGTGTGGGTGGTTTTGTGAGTGAGTGTGTGAGTGAGTGTGTGAGTATGTGTGAGTCAGTGTGTAAGTGGGTGTCTGTGAGAGTGAGTATGTGAGCATGAGTGTGTGTGTGTGTGACTGAGTCTGTATGTGAGTGTGTGTATGTGAGTGAGTGAGTGTGTGAGTGAATGTGTGGGGGGTGTGAGTGTGTGTGAGTAAGTCTGTATGTGAGTGAGTGTGTATGTGTGCATGAGTGTGTGGCTGTGTGTGTGTGCGTATGTGAGTCAGTGTGTGGGAATGTCTGTAAGTGAGTGAGTGTGTGTTTGTGAGTGTGTGTGTGAGGGTGTGTGAGTGAGTGCATGTGTGTGATTGTGTGTGCATGTGAGTATGTGTGTCTGAGTGTGTGTGTGCATGTCTGAGCGAGAGTTAGTGTATGTGTGTGAGCGTGTGTGAGTTAGTGTGAGTGAGTGTATATATGTGAGTGAGTGTGTGTGAGTGTGAGTGTGTGTGTGAGAGTGAGTATGTGTGTGAGAGTGTGTGTGAATGAGTGTGTGTGTGTGTGTGTGTAAGTGAGTGTGAGTCCGAGTGAGTCTGTGAGTGTGTGTGGGCATGATACACACATACACACTAACTCGCACTCAGACACGTGTGTGACTGTGTGTGTGAGTGTGTGTATGTGTGTGTGTGCATGAGTGTCTGTGATTGAGGGTGTGTGGGTGTGTGTGTGTGTGTGTGTGAGGGTGTGTGAGTGTGTGTGTGAAGGTGTGTGAGTGTGTCTGCGTGAGTGTGTGCGTGAGTGTGTGTGTGTGAGTATGTGAGTGAGTGTGTATGTGTGAGTGAGTGTGGCTGTGTGTGTGTGTGAGTGAGTGTGAGTCAGTGCATGTGTGAGTGTGTGTCAGTGTGTGGGAGTGTCTGTGTGAGTGAGTGAGTGAATGAGTGTATGTGTGTGAATGAATGTGACTGAGTGTGTGTATGTCTGTGTGAGTGTGTGTGAGTATAAAAGAACAAAGAACAAAGAAAATTACAGCATGCCCTCCCAGCCTGCGCCGATCCAGATCCTTTATCTAAACCTGTCGCCTATTTTCCAAGGATCTACTTCCCTCTGTTCCCCACCCGTTCATATATCCGTCCAGATGCATCTTAAATGATGCTATCCAGGCATTCCAGGCATCCACCACCCTCTGCATGAAAAACTTTCCACGCACATCTCCCTTAAACTTTCCTCGGACTATATTCCTCGGACTGTTTGTGTTTGCAACCGTTAGAATAAGTCTGGAATAAAATACATTTTTTCAAAAAGTTCACTCCCTGAATGACAGGAAAGGTTTTGAGTCGTAAATCCAGTTCGAAGGAAATGAACCGATTGAAATTCCATCAAAGACAATCATTATCTTGAACCAGTAAACCACACCTGCTTCCAGGAAACATCACCAATTATCATTCTACTCACAACCTTTGATCGCTACCTGTTTCAGATACCGGTGTCCTCTCTAACATTCATTCAATTCTTGGATGCACCAGAGAGGGTATGTACAATATTAACTCTGCAACTTCCTTCAGCCCCTCCAACCCTCCCTATTTCTGTAACCTCCTCCAGCCCCAACAACCCTTCCAACCTCTGTAACCTCCTTCAGCCCAGATGACCCTCCCTATGTCTGCAACCTTCTCCGGCCCGTACGGCCCTCCCTATCGCTGTAACCTCCTCCAGCCCCTACAAACCTCCCTATCTCTGTAATCACCTCCAGCCCTTACAACCCCTCATCTTTGTAACCTCCCCACCTCTACACTCCTTTCTATCTCTGTAACCTCGCCCACTCAACATCTCTCCCCATCTCTGTAACATCCTCCCAACCCTCCCTATCTCTGTAACCTCCTCCAGCCCCTCCACCCCTGCCTATCTCTGTAACCTCCTACAGCCCTCCCTATCTCTGTAACCTCCAGCCCCTACAACCCTCCCTATCTCTGTAACCTCCTCCAGCCCCCACAACTCTCCCTATCTCTGTAACCTCCTCCAGCCCCTACAACTCTCCCTATCTCTGTAACCTCCTCCAGCCCCTACAACTCTCCCTATCTCTGTAACCTGCTCCAGCTCCTACAACCCTCCCTATCTCTGTAACCTCCTCCAGCCCCTACAACTCTCCCTATCTCTGTAACCTCCTCCAGCCCCTACAACTCTCCCTATCTCTAGAACCTCCTCCAGCCCCTACAACTCTTCCTATCTCTGTAACCTCCTCCAGCCCCTACAGCCTTCCCTATCTCTGTAACCTCCTCCAGCCCCTACAGCCCTCCCTATCTATGTAACTTCCTACAGCCCTCCTTATCTCTGTAACCTCCTCCAGACCCTACAACCCTCCCTATCTCTGTAACCTCCTCCAGCCCCTACAGCCCTCCCTATCTCTGTAACCTCCTCCAGCCCCTACTGCCCTCCCTATCTCTGTAACCTCCTCCAGCCCCACAACCCTCTCTATCTCTGTAACCTCCTCCAGCCCCTACAACCCTCCCTATCTCTGTAACCTCCTCCAGTTCCTACAACCCTCCCTATCTCTGTAACCTCCTCCAGTTCCTACAACCCTCCCTATCTCTGTAACCTCCTCCAGAGCCTACTCCCATCCCTACCTCTGCAATTTCCTCCAGACCCTTCGGCCCTCCCAAGATTTGCAAACTCTTCCATTCCTACAACCCTCACTATTATTGTAACCTCCTCCAGCCCCTACAACCCTCCCTATCTCTGTAACCTCCTCAAGCTCCTGCAACTCTCCCTATCCATGTACATTTTTGTGCAAGTATTTTTGTGTGTTTGTGAGAGTGTATGAGAGTGTGCATGTATTTGTGGCTTGTGTGTATGAGTGTGTGACAGTGTATGTGCGTGGATGAGAGACTGTTGTATGTGAGTGCATGTGTCTGTGTGTGAATGTCTGTGTCTTAGTGAGTGAATGTGTGTAAGAGTGTGTGTGTGTGTGAGTGTGAGTGAGTGTTGTGAAGGATTTAGTTTATTCCGGACCTGATAATACTTTATTAATAACCTATGCTCTAGGTTAACCCACAAAAGATGGAAACCTGTTTCTCTGCTGAGATTCAGAATAGATCTCATGAAGGGTGAATGCTTTTCCGGGTCTCAGACAGTTAAACAGGATCTCAGTTACTTTTTATGGGAAAAGCTCAGATCCGTCACTCATAACTAAATCGTAACCTCTATTGTCGTGGGTCCTTAGTCATTTAAGACTTCCTAAATGAGTGTGTAGGCGTTTAAACTTTGAGAATGAGTCTACACAGTATAATTTTAATCAAAGTATTTTTATTATAAAAAATAGATACAGAATTGCAGAGTTAAAATACAAATCAAATAATAGTCTTTAATTGTCTGTTAACACACTAACTTCTCTTAATAGAATGAGATATCTGAAACGAGGAAAATCCTAAAGTATCTCCTATCAATTTCTTAATACATTTCTAAGAAGTTATACAAAACCATTCTTACAACACCCGTGGTTTTGTCTAACGAGACAAGCTTTTAAGAACAGAACTGACTCTCACGCCGGAGGGGGGTCAGCAGGAAAATGTGTTGGTGTGTTTTTCTGCTAAGATGCCTTCTCGTTATATACATGAAATTCTCTTATCGGTCAAGGGCGGCATCTGTTATCTTGTCACTTATTGTTGGTTAATTACCTATAGCCAAATGGCTAATTGGATGTATTATCATTGATACATCTTTTAATGGTCGTAGGGTCTGTGTAAATGTCAGGTGTCCTAGGATATATTGGCAAAGGGGGACCCTATCTAGGCCTGTCTTTTTTCAGTGTTGTCATGTTCTTTAGATACCAAAACAGACACTTTTGTGAGGGTGTAATTCTAAGCATCAAGAGGTATAGTTAGGGAAAGATTTGTGTATCTGTTGATCTGAAGGGTTCCCTGTCCTTATGTGTTGACTATCTTTAGGTTCAGGTGTAATCTCAAAGAATTTTTATGGCTTATCAAAAGAACAGCCTTTCTTTGCTTGTATTAATGAGTCTTTGAAACCAGCTTCACTTTCTCTTATCAGGTGGTAACCTCTACCTGATCTTTAGCTGAAGTGGTTTTATTCCACATTGAATTAAAAAGCCTTTTGTATTAATGTCTTATTTTAAACCAAATTCTGCGGCGAACGTGATATTCATCACAGTGTGAGTGAGTGTGTGGGTGTGAGTGAGTGAGTGTTTGTACGTGAGCGAGTGTGTGTCTGACTGAGTGTGTGTGTGTCTGACTGAGTGTATGTATGTGTGTGTGTAAGTGAGTGAGTCTATGTGTGTGACTGAGTGTGTATGAGTGAATCTGTATGTGAGTGAGTGTGCATGTGTGTGTGTGTGTGAGTGAGTGTGTGTGAGAGATTGTGTATGTGTGTGACTGTGAGTGAGTATGTGTGTTTGTGAGTGTATGTGTTTGTGAGTGTGTGAGAGTGAGCATGTGTGTGAGTGTATGCGTGTGTGAGTGAGTGAGTGCATGTGTATGAGTGTGTGTGTGTAAGTAAGTGTTTGTGTAAGTGGGTGTTTGTGTGTGTGTGAGAGTGTGTGTGATTGAGGGTGTGTGAGTGAGTCTGTATGTGAGTGAGTTTGTGTGACTGACTGTGCGCGAGTGAGTGTGTGTGTAAGTGAGTGTGTGCATGTGTGTGAGTCAGTGTGTAAGTGGGTGTCTGTGAGAGTGAGTGTGTGAGCATGAGTGTGTGTGTGTGACTGAGTCTGTATGTGAGTGAGTGTGTGTATGTGAGTGTGTATGTGAGTGACTGTGTGTGTGTGAGTGAGTGAGTGTGTGAGTGAATGTGTGGAGGGGTGAGTGAGTGAGTGTGTGAGTGTGTGTGAGTGAGTATGTGAGTGAGTGTGTATGTGTGAGTGAGTGTGGCTGTGTGTGTGTGTGAGTGAGTGTGAGTCAGTGCATGTGTGAGTGTGTGTCAGTGTGTGGGAGTGTCTGTGTGAGTGAGTGAATGTGTGAGATACTGTGTATGAGTGAGTGAGTGTGTGTGTGAGTCTGTATGTGAATGAGTTTGTGTGTGAGTGAGTGAGTGTGTGGGTGTGTGAGTGAGTGTGGGTGTGTGAGTGAGTGTGTGGGTATGTGTGTGAGTGAGTGTGCTTATGTGTCAGTGTGTGTGAGTTAGTGAGTGAGTGAGTGTGTGAGATACTGTGTATGAGTGAGTGAGTGTGTGTGAGTCTGTATGTGAATGAGTTTGTGTGTGTGAGTGAATGTGTGAGTGAGTGTGTATATGAGTGAGTGTATGTGTGAGTGAGTGTGTGGCTGTGTGTGTGTGAGTGTGTGTGAGTGAGTGTGTGAGATACTGTGTATGAGTAAGTGAGTGTGTGTGTGAGTCTGTATGTGAACGAGTTTGTGTGTGAGTGAGTGAGTGTGTGTGTGAGTGAGTGTGAGTCAGCATATGTGTGTGTGTGTGTGTAAGTGTGTGAGTGAGAGTTTGTGTGTGTGTGTGTGAGTGATTGCATGTATGTGTGCATGTGTGACTGTGTGAGTGAGTATGTGTGTGAGTGTGTGCGAGTGCGTATGTGTGTGAGTGAGTGTGTGTGTGAGTGTTTGTGTGTGAGAGTGTGTGTAATTGAGTGTGTGTGATTTAGTGTGTGTGGGTGAGTCTGTATGTGAGTGAGTTTGTGTGACTGAATGTGAGTGTGTGAGTGAGTGTGTGTGTATCTGTGAGTGAGTGTGTGGCTGTGTGTGTGTGAGTGTGTGTGAGTGAGTGTGTGAGATACTGTGTATGAGTAAGTGAGTGTGTGTGTGAGTCTGTATGTGAACGAGTTTGTGTGTGAGTGAGTGAGTGTGTGTGTGAGTGAGTGTGAGTCAGCATATGTGTGTGTGTGTAAGTGTGTGAGTGAGAGTTTGTGTGTGTGTGTGTGAGTGATTGCATGTATGTGTGCATGTGTGACTGTGTGAGTGAGTATGTGTGTGAGTGTGTGCGAGTGCGTATGTGTGTGAGTGAGTGTGTGTGTGAGTGTTTGTGTGTGTGAGAGTGTGTGTAATTGAGTGTGTGTGATTTTGTCTGTGTGTGTGTGTGTATGCGTATGTGAGTGAGTGTTTGTGCGTGTGAATGTGTGTGAGTGAGTGTGTGTGAGTGAGTGTGTGTGTGAGTATGTGTCAGTCTGTGTGTGTGAGTGTGTGTAAGTGAGTGAGTGAGTAAGTGTGTGTGTGAGTGTGTATGTGTGTGAGTCTGTATGTGAGTGAGTGTGTGTGAGTGAGTGTGTGCATGTGTGTAAGTAAGTGTGTATGTGAGTGTGTAAGAGTGACTGTGTGTGTGTCTGTGAGTGAGTGTGTGAGTGAGTGTGTACGTGAGTGTTTGTGTAAGTGGGTGTTTGTGTGCGTGAGAGTGTGTGTGATTCAGTGTGTGTGTGATTGAGGGTGTGTGAGTGAGTCTGTATGTGAGTGAGTTTGTGTGACTGAATGTGCGTGAGTGAGTGTGTGTGTAAGTGATTGTGTGTGTGCTTGAGTGGGTATCTGTGAATGAGTGAGTGTGTGGGTGGTTTTGTGAGTGAGTGTGTGAGTGAGTGTGTGAGTATGTGTGAGTCAGTGTGTAAGTGGGTGTCTGTGAGAGTGAGTGTGTGAGCATGAGTGTGTGTGTGTGTGTGACTGAGTCTGTATGTGAGTGTGTGTATGTGAGTGAGTGAGTGTGTGAGTGAATGTGTGGGGGGTGTGAGTGTGTGTGAGTAAGTCTGTATGTGAGTGAGTGTGTATGTGTGCATGAGTGTGTGGCTGTGTGTGTGTGCGTATGTGAGTCAGTGTGTGGGAATGTCTGTAAGTGAGTGAGTGTGTGTTTGTGAGTGTGTGTGTGAGGGTGTGTGAGTGAGTGCGTGTGTGTGATTGTGTGTGCATGTGAGTATGTGTGTCTGAGTGTGTGTGTGCATGTCTGAGCGAGAGTTAGTGTGTATGTGTGTGAGCGTGTGTGAGTTAGTGTGAGTGAGTGTATATATGTGAGTGAGTGTGTGTGAGTGTGAGTGTGTGTGTGAGAGTGAGTATGTGTGTGAGAGTGTGTGTGAATGAGTGTGTGTGTGTGTGTGTGTAAGTGAGTGTGAGTCCGAGTGAGTCTGTGAGTGTGTGTGGGCATGATACACACATACACACTAACTCGCACTCAGACACGTGTGTGACTGTGTGTGTGAGTGTGTGTATGTGTGTGTGTGCATGAGTGTCTGTGATTGAGGGTGTGTGGGTGTGTGAGTGTGTGTGTGTGAGGGTGTGTGAGTGTGTGTGTGAAGGTGTGTGAGTGTGTCTGCGTGAGTGTGTGCGTGAGTGTGTGTGTGTGAGTATGTGAGTGAGTGTGTATGTGTGAGTGAGTGTGGCTGTGTGTGTGTGTGAGTGAGTGTGAGTCAGTGCATGTGTGAGTGTGTGTCAGTGTGTGGGAGTGTCTGTGTGAGTGAGTGAGTGAATGAGTGTATGTGTGTGTGTGTGTGTGTGAATGAATGTGACTGAGTGTGTGTATGTCTGTGTGAGTGTGTGTGAGTATAAAAGAACAAAGAACAAAGAAAATTACAGCATGCCCTCCCAGCCTGCGCCGATCCAGATCCTTTATCTAAACCTGTCGCCTATTTTCCAAGGATCTACTTCCCTCTGTTCCCCACCCGTTCATATATCCGTCCAGATGCATCTTAAATGATGCTATCCAGGCATTCCAGGCATCCACCACCCTCTGCATGAAAAACTTTCCACGCACATCTCCCTTAAACTTTCCCCCTCTCACCTTTAAATCGTGACCCCTTGTAATTGACACCCCCACTCTTGGAAAAAGCTTGTTGCTATCCACCCTGTCCATACCTCTCCTAATTTTGTAGACCTCAATCAGGTCCTCCCTCAACCTCTGCCTTTGCAACGAAAACAATCCTAATCTACTCAACCTTTCTTCATAGCTAGCACCTTCCATACCAGGCAACATCCTGGTGAACCTCCTCTGCACCCTCTCTAAAGCATCCACATCCTTCTGGTAATGTGGCGACCAGAACTGCACGCAGTATTCCAAATGTGGCCTAACCAAAGTCCTATACAACTGTAACATGACCTGCCGACTCTTGTACTCAATACCCCGTCCGATGAAGGCAATCATGCTTTATGCCTTCTTGACCACTCTATCGATCTGCGTTGTCACCTTCAGGGTACAATGGACCTGAACTCCCAGATATCTCTGTACATCAAATTTCCCCAGGACTCTTCCATTAACCATATAGTCCACTCTTGAATTAGATCTTCCAAAATGCATCACCTCGCATTTGCCTGGATTGAACTCCATCTGCCATTTCTCTGCCCAACTCTCCAATCTTATCTATATTTTGCTGTATTCTCTGACAGTCCTCCTCGCTATCTGCAACTCCACCAATCTTAGTATCATCTGCAAACTTGCTAATCAGACCACCTATACCTTTGTCCAGATCATTTATTATATCACAAACAACAGTGGTCCGAGCACAGATCCCTGTGGAACACCACTAGTCACCTTTCTCCATTTTGAGACACTCCCTTCCGCCACTACTCTCTGTCTCCTGTTGCCCAGCCCTTTCTTTATCCATCTAGCTAGTACACCCTGAACCCCATACAACTTCACTTTATCCATCAACCTGCCATGGGAAACTTTATCAAACGCCTTACTGAAGTCCATGTATATGACATCAACAGTCCTTCCCTCATCAATTAACTTTGTCACTTCCTCAAAGAATTCTATTAGGTTTGTAAGACATGACCTTCCCTGCACAAAACCATGCTGCCTATCACTGATAAGTCTATTTTCTTCCAAATGTGAATAGATCCTATCCCTCAGTATCTTCTCCAACAGTTTGCCTACCACTGATGTCAAGCTCACAGGTCTATAAATCCCTGGATTATCCCTGCTACCCTTCTTAAACAAAGGGACGACATTAGCAACTCTCCAGTCCTCCGGGACCTCACCCGTGCTCAAGAATGCTGCAAAGATATCTGTTAAGGCCCCAGCTATTTTGTCCCTCGCTTCCCTCAGTAACCTGGGATAGATCCCATCCGGACCTGGGGACTTGTCCACCTTAATGCCTTTTAGAATACCCAAAACTTCCCCCTTCCTTATGCCGACTTGACCTAGCGTATTTAAACATCCATCCCTAGCCTCAACATCCGTCATGTCCCTCTCCTTGGTGAATACCGATGCAAAGTACTCATTAAGAATCTCACCCATTTCCTCTGACTCCACGCTTAAATTCCCTCTTTTTTCTTTGAGTGGGCCAATCCTTTCTCTAGTTACCCTCTTGCTCCTTATATATGAATAAAAGGCTTTGGGATTTTCCTTAACCCTGTTAGCCAAAGATATTTCATGACCCCCTTTAGCCCTCTTTATTGCGCGTTTAAGATTTGTCCCACTTACCCGATATTCCTCCAAAGCTTCATCAGTTTTAAGGCGCCTAGATCATAGATTATCATAGAATTTACAGTGCAGAAGGAGGCCATTTGGCCCATCGAGTCTGCACTGGCTCTTGGAAAGAGCACCCTACCGAAGGTCAACACCTCCACCCTATCCCCATAACCCAGTAACCCCACCCAATACTAAGGGCAATTTTGGACACGAAGGGCAATTTATCATGACCAATCCACCTAACCTGCACATCCTTGGACTGTGGGAGGAAACCGGAGCACCCGGAGGAAACCCACGCAGATACGGGGAGGATGTGCAGACTCCGCACAGACAGTGACCCAAGCCGGAATCGAACCTGGGACCCTGGAGCTGTGAAGCAATTGTGCTATCCACAATGCTACCGTGCTGCTTATGTATGCTTCCTTTTTCATCTAAGCTAGTCTCACAATTCCACCCGTCATCCATGGTTCCCTAATCTTGACATTTCTATCTCTCATTTTCACAGGGACATGTCTGTCCTGCACTCTAATCAACCTTTCCTTAAAAGTCTCCCACATTTCAAATGTGGATTTACCCTTAAACAGCTGCTCCCAAACCACATTCCCTAGCTTCTGCTGAATTTTGTTATACTTGGCCTTTCCCCAATTTAGCACTTTTCCTTTAGGACCGCTCTCGTCTTTGTCCATAAGTATTCTAAAACTTACGGAATTGTGATCGCTGTTCCCAAAGTAATCACCGACTGAAACTTCAACCACCTGGCCGAGATCATTCCCCAATACCAGGTCCAGTATGGCCCCTTCCCGAGTTGGACTATTTACATACTGCTCTAAAAAACTCTTCTGGATGCTCCTCACAAATTCTGCTCCATCTACGCCTCCAACACTACATGAGTCCCATTCAATGTTGGGGAAGTTAAAATCTCCCATCAGGACCACCTTATTGCTCTGACATTTTTCTATAATCTGTCTACATATTTGTACCTCTACTTCACGCTCGCTTTTGGGAGGCCTGTAGTAAAGTCCCAACAATGTTATTGCACCCTTCCTATTTTTTAGCACTACCCATATTGCCTCAGTGCTCGAATCCTCCATCGTGCCCTCCTTAATCACAGCTGTGATATCATCTCTGACCAGTAATGCAACTCCTCCACCCCTTTTACCTCCCTCTCTATCCCTCCTGAAGCATCTATACCCTGGGATATTTAGTTGCCAGTCTTGGCTTCCCTCAACCAAGTCTCAGTAATACCAATAACATCATATTCCCAGGTACTAATCCAAGCCCTAAATTCATCTGCCTTACCTGCTACACTTCTCGCATTAAAACAAATGCACCTCAGACCACCTGTCCCTTTGCGTTCATCATCTCTTCCCTGTCTACTCTTCCCCTTAGTCACATTGAGTTTATTATCTAGTACCTTACTGGCTTTAGTTGCTGCCTCTTTATTGACCTCTAACTTCCTAATCTGGTTCCCATCCCCTGCCACATTGTGAGTATGTGTGAGTGTGTGTGAGTATGAGTGAGTGAGTGTATGTGTGTGTGTGAGTGAGTGTGTGAGTGTGTGGGTGTGAGTGTGTAGGTGTGAGTGTGTGTGAGTGAGTATATGTGTGTGTGTGTGTGGATGAGTGAGTCTGTGTGTGTGTTTGAGTGTGTGTGAGTGAGTCTTTGTGTGTGTATGAGTGTGAGTGCGTGTGTGTGAGTGTGAGTTTGTCTTTGTGTATGAGTGTGTATTTGTGTGTGTGTGAGTGTATGTGAATGTGTGTGTGGGTGCATGTGCGAGTGTGTGTGAGTGTTTGTGTGAGTGTTTGTGAGTGTGTGTGTGTTCACCAGGCCGGAATACCAGCGGAGACGAGGGGAGGGAAACCTCAGCCTCGGAGCCTGCAGCCACAGTGGAGTCTCGGACCCGGGGAGGGCCGACCCCACAGAGCACCCAGCACAGATCCAGGTGCTAAGGGAAGCTGGTGGCTTCATCACCTCTGAGCTCCAGAGACACAGGGTGATGAGGAGAGGCCTCCTGGCAGCCATTGTAATGGCAGTGGAAGCCGTGATGGCCCCCATGAGGAAGGCGATGGTCAATATGGAATGTAGGCTGGAGGCCTCGAGAAGGTCACCACTGACTAAGGGGACCGGATCGCTACACTTGAGTTTGAGGAGACTCAGAAGGGGCTGAACAACAAATTCGCTGGTCGGCGAGGAGGACTTGGCCAAGCCCCTAGAGATAGACCGTTCCCACAGTCGCTTCAGCAGGGGCCCAAGGTGGGGGAGCCACCACGGGCGATAATCGTGAGGCTCCACAGACACCAAGATAAAGAGCAGATCCTGAGGTGGGCGACGAGCGTGAGAGGCTGCAAGTGGGAAGGATATTCCATCTGCTTGTACCGGGACATTGGTGCCGATCTGGTCAAGAACTGGGCAGAATTCAACAGTGCCAAATCTGCCCTGGTCCAAAAGTGGGGTGCGGTTTGGTATTCTCTAGCCTGAAGAGGGGAAGCACGAGGGCAGGAGGTACAGGGGGAGAAACAGACTGGGATAGGGGGAGGGGAGAGGGGGGAGGGCAGAGTGTGATTCCAGCAAACAACACGTAGAGATGGTGAAAATGATGAAGTAGTCGGTGGCCATCTTGGATGGCCTGTGAGCAAGGGCAGGCCCAGACGAACAGGGCCAGGCCCACATGGTGAGTATGGTTGACCCCACAGGAAGGAGGGGAGGAAAGCCCCCCCCTCCAATCTGGTTAATAACGTGGAATGTGAGGGGCCTCAAGGGGCTGGTGAAACGATCCAGAGTCCTCGCCCATCTCAAAAGTCTGAGGGTGGACGTGGCCTTCCTACAGGAGTCCCGCCTGAGAGAGAGGGACTGACAGCGGGTAAGGAAGAGTGGGTGGGGCAAACATTTTATTTATGTTTCATGGCCAAGGGGTGTGGCCATACTAATTAACAGGACTGTTGCATTTGCAGCGACAAAGCACAGTGACGGACCCAGGGGGGGCGATACGCGATGGTCAGCAGGACCCTGGAAGGCAGTCTTGGTAAATGTATACGCCCCGATCTGGGACGATGCTGAATTTGTCAAACAAAATGGCTGAAATCGCGGACCTGGACTCATCATGGGCGGGGAGGACTTTAACTGTGCACTGGACCTGATTTTGGACAGATCCAACCCCAGGACAGGTAACGTGTCAGGCACGGCACAACAATTGAATGCCTTCATGCAGCAGATCAGGTGGTAGACCCGTGAAGGTTCAACCACCCTGGAGAAAAATAATTCTCCCTTTTCTCCCAAGTGCACAAGGCCTACTCACGCATAGATTTTTTTTGTCGTCGGGAAAATGGTGCTTCCAGGATTAACAAAGGCGGAATACTCCGCGATTGTAATCTCCGATCATTCGCCACATTACCGGGATGTGAGGTTGGAGAAGGGATGGGCCCAATGCCCCCCCAAGGAGGCAGGATGCAACTCTCCTTGCCGATAAGGAATTCTGTACAAAGATATCCCAAGCCATCGATGGTTATGTAACCTGCAAGCAGAACAGGGAAGTCTCACCCTCCACATTCTGGGAAGCACTGAAGGCGGTGATCAGGGGGGAAATTATAGCTTATAGAGCCCTTCGGGACAGGAAGGGGAGGAAAGCCAAACAGCGGCTGATCTGGAGGTGGATCGACGGTACTCCACGGCCCCGACCGTGGAACGGTGGAAAGGAAAAAGCTGCAGATGGAGTTTGACCTGCTCTCCATAAGGGAGGCAGTCTACCAGCTGTGGGAGGCACCGGGTGCCGTCTACAAACATGAATACAAGGCCAACCGCATGCTGGTGCACCAGTTGAGAAAACAGGCGGCCGTGAAAGAGAGAGTACAAGTTAGGGATAGCAACAGTGGGATGGTAGCGGCCTCGAACGAGGTTAACGAGGCCTTTACAAACTTTTACCGGGGGCTATATATCTCTGAACTCGGGGATGGAGCAGTTCCTCGACAGACTGGACATACCAGGGCAGCACTGTAGCATTGTGGATAGCACAATTGCTTCACAGCTCCAGGGTCCCAGGTTCGATTCTGGCTTGGGTCACTGCCTGTGCGGAGTCTGCACATCCTCCCCGTGTGTGCGTGGGTTTTCTCCGGGTGCTCCGGTTTCCTCCCACAGTCCAAAGATGTGCAGGTTAGGTAGATTGGCCATGATAAATTGCCCTTGGTGTCCAAAGTTGTCCTTAGTGTTGGGTGGGTTGCTGGGTTGTGGGGATGGGGTGGAGGTGTTGACCTTGGGTGGGGTGATCTTTCCGGGAGCCGGTGCAGACTCGATGGGCCGAATGGCCTCCTTCTGCACTGTACATTCTAATTCTAATACCAGTGGTAGGGGAGGACAGGAAACAAGGACTGAAAGTACCGCTGGGGTTGGGTGAAATCGTGGCATGCATCAACTCCATGTGATCAGGGAAAGTACCAGGACCGGACGTATTACAAAGTATTCTCAGCCGTGCTGGCCCCGCACCTGCGGGAGATGTTCAACCACTCACTGTCAAAGGGGACCCTGTCACCCACACTGGCCCAGGCCTCGAATCCATTGATCCTCAAAAGGGCAAAGACATGACAAAGTGTGGTACAAAACTGTTGTATCCCAATGGAGGTCAGGGCAGATCCAGTCAGCCAGAGAAGGTTAGAAGACGTACATGAGGACAGACGCGTATAGAGATACTTCCCAGGGTGTCTAAAGAAACTCCATGATAACTTGCTCTGTCTCAGATCGTTATCTTACCAAGTGTACATTAATAAAACCCTGTTTGGACAGTCACCAGTAGTTTCCTTGCGAGACAACGAACACTGAACACAACACGGGGATCAGTATAATATGACTTCCCATGACTTCCCGGAGTATAAACTTCTCCTTTAAGGGGGCTGGACTTCCCCTTTAAGGAGGCAGGGCTTCCCCTCTACAAGGACAGCCCAGCTGTATAAAAGCCCTGGCCTAGGTGCAAGTTGGGGAAAGAGACCTTTCAGAGAAGTGGAGGAGTATCAGAATTGTATTGACATAAACCTTGTTCCTAATTTCTCCTATTGTCTATGCATTCTACTTATTGCGGATTCAATACATACAGACCCATATTTCTCCTAAATACTGACACAAAAGTAATGACCCTGTTGTTAACTTTTGGTTGGCTCTTAATTTGGCTCTGTTTAATTACGTTTGCTCAAGAGTCGCCAGGTATCTTTCGACACCGCCACAAGGTTCAGAACCGAATACTGATCAATGACTCGATACACCAGTTAGTAAGTTCAAAAGCAATGCTCATTTATTTACACACAGTCAAATCTACTCATGCATAAACGCTACAAACTAATCTACCACTATTACTAAAGACTATACTTAGCCTCGGGTGCCCACTCCGTCAGAGGAACAATGGCCGTTGCTCGGTTCTGAGGCTGCTGGGTTGAGCTGTTTACAGGGTAGCAACTAGGAGCGTCTATCTCGTAGCGTGCGTTGACTTGGGACTTACTTGGTCTGGTGCAGCTGCTAGGCAGGTCTCTCTCTTCGGTGAGAGCCAAAGCCAAAGGAGGAAGATTCTCCCTTGGGGGATACCTTTTATACTGAAAAGGGCTTCGCACGCTTTTGGACGAGCCTTGAACTTGGCCTTAACTAATTGGGTCTTTCCCAATCAGTCGTATCGATTTTCCTCCAATAGAGGGATGGTTCCCTGATCACTGGGCATGTCCTGGTGACTGTTAGTCTGCTTTGTCTTAGCTTCTTCTGGCGCAGGGGAATCTGTCCTAACATTGTATATCTAAATGTTCCCCTTTTGTCCCTGGAGATGGCTCATTAGTATGTAGATTGTTTGGTAGTTTCTGTCCTGCCTGAGAGTTTAAGGTTCTAATCAACAGACAGAGTTTGCACCTGCTTGTTTCTTAGCATTGTCCAATTTTCCCTGCATCCTTTGCGGGTGTCCATTTTGTAATCGGGACGTGGCCATCCCAGGTGGCTACAACCCCCCCTGGGGTAAGACACCAGAGGTGATTGTCTCCTGGACACTGAGAAAGCCTTTGATCGAGTAGAATGGAGGTACCTCATGGAGGTGCTTGAATGGTTTGGGTTTGAGGTAGGGTTCACCCCGTGGGTAAAGCTCCTGGACAGTACTCCTATGGTGAGCATGCATATTAATGCCATCAGAACCGGCTGCACAGGGGAACGAGGCAGGGATGCCCATTAATCCCGCTCCTGTTCACACTGGCAATTGAGCCGCTGGCTATCGTCCTTAGATCGGTGGAGTGGTGGACGGGTATTCGTAGAGGGTGCAGAGAGCACAGCGTCTCGCTCTCTTTCAGACAGACTCTCGGCGGTTGTGGCAAGGACTAAACAACATAACGGGTTACAAAGCGAAGTCAAACAGTATCTCTGGCAGCAGCGCACCCCTCCCCGATGAACTCAATGCATTCTATGCTCAGTTCGAGCAGGTAACCAACAATCCGCTGTTGAGTGCCCCAGCAGCCCATAATTCACCCATACCCACCATCACAGCTTCCGAAGTCAGATCGGCCTTCCTGAAAGTGAACCCTCGGAAAGCGACGGGCCCAGACGGGATCCCTGGTCGTGCACTCAGAGCCTGCGCGGACCAGCTGGCAGAGGTAGTCGCGGACATCTTTAACCTGTCCCTACTCCACTCCGAGGTCCCCACCTGCTTCAAGAAGACCACCATCATACCGGTACCAAAGAAGAACCAGGCAACGTGCCTCAATGATTACCGTCCAGTGGCCCTGACTTCAGTCGTAATGAAGTGCTTCAAGAGGTTGATCATGAAGCGCATCACCTCCATACTCCCAGAACGCCTTGATCCACTGCAATTCGCATACCGCTGCAACCGGTCCACAACAGACGCCATTTCCCTGGCCCTACACTCATCCCTAGAGCATCTCGAAAACAAGGACTCCTACATCAGACTCCTATTTATTGACTACAGCTCCGCCTTCAACACCATAATCCCAGCCAAGCTCATGTCAAAGCTCCAAAACCTAGGACTTGGCTCCCCACTCTGCAACTGGATCCTCGATTTTCTGACCAACAGACCACAATCAGTAAGAATGAACAACAACACCTCCTCCACAATAGTCCTCAACACCGGGGCCCCGCAAGGCTGTGTACTTAGCCCCCTACTCTACTCCCTGTACACACATGACTGCGTGGCAAAATTTGGTTCCAACTCCATCTACAAGTTTGCTGATGATACAACCATAGTGGGCCAGATCTCGAATAACGACGAGTCAGAATACAGGCGGGAGATAGAGAACCTAGTGGAGTGGTATAGCGACAACAATCTCTCCCTCAATGCCAGCAAAACTAAAGAGCTGGTCATTGACTTCAGGGAGCAAAGTACTGTACACACCCCTGTCAGCATCAACGGGGCCGAGGTGGAGATGGTTAACAGTTTCAAATTCCTACGGGTGCACATCTCCAAAAATCTGTCCTCGTCCACCCACGTCGACACTACCACCAAGAAAGCACAACAGCGCCGATACTTCCTCAGGAAACTAAGGAAATTCGGCATGTCCACATTAACCCTTACCAACTTTTATAGATGCACCATAGAAAGCATCCTATCAGGCTGCATCACAGCCTGGTATGGTAACTGCTCGGCCCAGGACCGCAAGAAACTTCAGAGAGTCGTGGACACCGCCCAGTCCATCACACGAACCTGCCTCCCATCCATTGACTCCATCTACACCTCCCGCTGCCTGGGGAAAGTGGGCAGCATAATCAAAGATCCCTTCCACCCGGCTTACTCACTCTTCCAACTTCTTCCATCGGGCAGGAGATACAGAAGTCTGAGAACACGCACGAACAGACTCAAAAACAGCTTCTTCCCCACTGTCACCAGACTCCTAAATGACCCTCTTGTGGACTGACCTCATTAACACTACACCCTGTATGCTTCATCCGATGCCAGTGCTTATGTAGTTACATTGTATATGTTGTGTTGCCCTATTATGTATTTTCTTTTCTTTCCTTTTCATGTATTTAATGATCTGTTGAGCTGCTCGCAGAAAACTACTTTTCACTGTACCTCGGTACATGTGACAATAAACAAATCCAATCCAATCTATGCGGGTGACCTGCTCCACTATGTGTCAAACCCTCTAGCCAGCATGGGTACGATAACTCAGGGAGTTAGGAGCCTTCTCAGGTTACAAACTCAACCTGGAAAGAGCAGGATCTTCCCGGTGAACCGCTGAGAAGGATGAACGGAGCTGGAGGAATTACCGTTTAATATGACCCAAACTAAGTACAGGTACCTGGGGATGCAAGGGGCCCACACCTGGAAGAGGCTCCTCAAATGGAACCTCGCCATCCTGCTGGAGGATGTGGAGCAGGACCTGAAAAGATGGGCCTTGCTCCCTCTTCCGCTAGCGGGAAGGGTACAGAGGGTCAAAATGAACATGCAGCTCAGATTCCTCTTGGTATTCAGATCATTCCCAATCTTCATCCCCAAATCCTTCATCACCAGGGTCGGCAAGTTAATCATGGCCTTCGTCCGGGGGGGGGGTGGGGGGGGAGAGGCGTTGAGACTCCTTGCACTGAGTGTGTGTATGTAAGTGTGTGTACTCACTTGGTATATATGTTTGCAGAATATTTGTGTGCGTATACTCACTTGGTATACACTGTATACTCTTCAGCAACGTTGATTTGGTCTTCACTCAGTACCTCAAGGAAATAATTGGTTAAACTCTCCAGAGGGATGGTTCTGTTCAAAATCCTTCAGCCTTGAAGTCAGGATTGTGGCAGAATGAATTTGCATTTGTGCGAGTGACCTGGCTCTTGTGACAGGTCACATTTATCACAAGTTAGCTGCCTGCGGCCTGCCTGAAAAGGAGAAACGTAAGAGCACTTGATTTCCACACTGAGATCTAAAAAGAGCATAAACAGGTCAGGGTAATCCCTGGGGCTCTCTGTCTGTGAGCTGTGATCTCCAGAGAGTATAGAGAGATCGGGGAATCTCTGTCTGTGTGCTGTGATCTCCAGAGAGTATAGAGAGATCGGGGAATCTCTGTCTGTGTGCTGTGATCTCCAGAGCGTATAGAGAGATCAGGGGGATCTCAGTCTGTGTGCTGTGATCTCCAGAGAGTACAGAAAGATCTGGAAACTCTGTCTGTGCTGTAACTCCAGAGAGTATAGAGAGATCAGGGGGATCTCTGCCTGTGCTGTGATCTCCAGGGAGTATAGAGAGATCAGGGGGATCTCTGTCTGTGATCTCCAGATAGTATAGAGAGATCAGCGGGATCTCTGTCTGTGCGCTGTGATCTCCAGAGAGTATAGAGAGATCAGCGGGTTATCTGTCTGTAAACTGTGATCTCCAGAGCGTATAGAGAGATCAGGGGTATCTCTGTCTGTGAGCTGTGATCTCCTGAGAGTACAGAGAGATCAGGGGGATCACTCTCTGTGCTCTGATCTCCAGAGAGCTCAGGTGGATCTTTGTCTGAGCTGTGATCTCCAGAGAGTACAGAGTGATCAGTGGGATCTTTGTCTTTGCGTTGTGATTTGCAGACTGTATAGAGAGATCGGGGTGATTACTCTCTGTGCTGTGATCTCCAGAGAGTATAGAGAGCTCAGGGGGATCTCTGTCTGAGCTGTGATCTCCAGAGAGTATAGAGAGCTCAGGGGGATCTCTGTGCGCTGTGACCTCCAGAGTGTATTAAGAGATCAGGGGGATCACTCTCTGTGCTGTGATCTTCAGAGAGTATAGAGAGATCAGGGGGATCTCAGTCTGTGCTGTGATCTCCAGAGAGTATAGAGAGCTCAGGGGGATCTCAGTCTGTGCTGTGATTTCCAGAGAGTATAGAGAGATCAGGAGGATCTCTGTCTGTGAGCTGTGATCTCCAGAGAGTATAGAGAGATCACGGGGATCTCTGTCTGTGGGCTGTGATCTCCAGAGATTATAGAGAGATCAGGGGAATCTCCGTCTGTGTGCTGTGATCTCCAGAGAGTATAGAGAGATCAGGGGAATCTCTGTGCGCTGTGATCTCCAGAGAGGAGAGAGAGATCAGGAGAATCTCTGTCTGTGCTGTGATCTCCAGAGAGTATAGAGAGATCAGGGGGATCTCTGTCTGTGCTGTGATCTCCAGAGAGTATAGAGAGATCAGGGGGATCTCTGTCTGTGCTGTGATCTCCAGAGAGTATAGAGAGATCACAGGGATCTCCGTCTGTGTGCTGTGATCTCCAGAGAGTATAGAGAGATCAGGGGGATCTCTGTCTGTACTGTGATCTCCAGAGATTATAGAGAGATCAGGGGAATCTCCGTCTGTGAGCTGTGATCTCCAGAGAGTATAGAGAGATCAGGGGGATCTCTGTCTGTGCTGTGATCTCCAGAGAGTATAGAGAGATCAGGGGGATCTCTGTCTGTGCTGTGATCTCCAGAGAGTATAGAGAGATCAGGGTGATCTCTGTCTGTGCTGTGATCTCCAGAGAGTATAGAGAGATCACAGGGATCTCCGTCTGTGTGCTGTGATCTCCAGAGAGTATAGAGAGATCAGGGGGATCTCTGTCTGTACTGTGATCTCCAGAGAGTATAGAGAGATCAGGGGGATCTCTATCTGTGCGCTGCGATCTCTAGAGAGTATAGAGAGATCAGTAGGATCTCTGTGCGCTGTGATCTCCAGAGAGTATAGAGAGATCAGGGGGATCTCTATCTGTGCGCTGCGATCTCTAGAGAGTATAGAGACATCAGCGGGATCTCTGTGCACTGTGATATCCAGAGAGTAGAGAGAGATCAGGGGCATTTCTGTCTGTGCTGTGATCTCCAGAGAGTATAGAGAGATCAGGGGGATCTGCGTCTGTGTGCTGTGATCTCCAGAGAGTATAGAGAGATCAGGGGGCTCTCTGTGCGCTGTGATCTGCAGAGTGTATAGACAGATCAGGGGGATGCCTGTCTGTGCGCAGTAATCTCCAGAGAGTATAGAGAGATAAGGTGATCTCTGATTCTGCCCTCTGATCTCCAGAGAGCATAGAGAGATCAGGTGGATCTCTGTCTGTGCTTTGATCTCCAGAGAGTATAGAGAGATCAGCGGCATCTCTGTCTGAGCTGTGATCACCAGAGAGTATAGAGAGGACAGGGGAATCTCTGTGCGCTGTGATCTCCAGAGAGTACAGAGAGATCAGGGGGATCTCTGTGAGCTGTGATCTCCAGAGAGTACAGAGAGATCAGGGGGATCTCTGTCTGCGAGCGCCGATCTCCAGAGAGTGTAGAGAGATCAGGGGGATCTCTGTCTGGGAGCTGTGATCTCCAGAGAGTATAGAGAGATCAGGGGGATCTCTGTCTGTGAGCTGTGATCTCCAGAGAGTATAGAGAGAACAGAGGGATCTCTGTATGAGCTGTGAACTCCAGAGAGTATAGAGAGAACAGAGGGATCTCTGTCTGAGCTGTGATCTCCAGAGAGTAGAGAGAGATCAGGGATTCACTCTCTGTGCTGTGAACTCCAGAGAGTTTAGACAGATCAGGGGGATCTCTGTCTGAGCTGTGATCTCCAGAGAGTCTAGAGAGATCAGGTGGATCTCCGTGTGCTGTGATCTCCAGAGAGTATAGCGAGATTAGGGGGACCTCTGTGTGCTGTGATCTCCACAGAGTATAGAGAGATCAGGGGGATCTCTGTCTGTGATTTGTGATGTCCAGAGAGTATAGAGAGATCAGGGGAATCTGTGTCTGTGATTTGTGATGTCCAGAGAGTATAGAGAGATCAGGGGATCTCTGTCTGGGAGCTGTGATCTCCAGAGAGTAAAGAGTGATCAGGGGGATCTCTGTCTGTGAGCTGTGATCTCCAAAGAGTTTAGAGAGATCAGGGGGATCTCTGTCTGACCTGTGATCTCCAGAGAGTACAGAGTGACCAGGGGGAACTCTGTCTTTGCGCTGTGATCTGCAGGGAGTATAGCGAGATCAGGGATTCACTCTCTGTGAGCTGTGATCTCCAGAGAGTATAGAGAGATCAGGGGGATCGCTGTGAGCTGTGATCTCCAGAGAGTATAGAGAGATCAAGGGGATATCTGTCTGTGTGCTGTGATCTCCAGAGAGCATAGAGAGATCAGGGGGATCTCTGTCTGAGCTGTGATCTCCAGAGAGTACAGAGTGATCAGGGGGATCTCTATCTGTGCGCTATGATCTGTAGAGAGTATAGAGAGATCAGGGATTCACTCTCTGTGCTGTGATCTCCAGAGAGTATAGAGAGATCAAGGGGATCTCTGTCTGTGTGCTGTGATCTCCAGAGAGCATAGAGTGATCAGGGGGATCTCTGTCTGTGCTGCGATCTCCAGAGAGTATAGTGAGATCAGGGGGATCTCTGTCTGTGCTGTGATCTGCAGAGAGAATCGAGAGATCAGGGGGATCGCTGTCTGTGCGCTGTGATCTCCAGAGAGTACAGAGAGATCAGGGGGATCTGTCTGTGCTGTGATCTCCAGAGAGTATAGAGAGATCACAGGGATCTCCGTCTGTGTGCTGTGATCTCCAGAGAGTATAGAGAGATCAGGGGCAACTCTGTCTGTACTGTGATCTCCAGAGAGTATAGAGAGATCAGGGGGATCTCTATCTGTGCGCTGCGATCTCTAGAGAGTATAGAGAGATCAGGGGGATCTCTGTGCGCTGTGATCTCCAGAGAGTATAGAGAGATCAGGGGGATCTCTATCTGTGCGCTGCGATCTCTCGAGAGTATAGAGAGATCAGCGGGATCTCTGTGCACTGTGATATCCAGAGAGTAGAGAGAGATCAGGGGCATTTCTGTCTGTGCTGTGATCTCCAGAGAGTATAGAGAGATCAGGGGGATCTGCGTCTGTGTGCTGTGATCTCCAGAGAGTATAGAGAGATCAGGGGGCTCTCTGTGCGCTGTGATCTGCAGAGTGTATAGACAGATCAGGGGGATGTCTGTCTGTGCGCAGTAATCTCCAGAGAGTATAGAGAGATAACGTGATCTCTGATTCTGCCCTCTGATCTCCAGAGAGCATAGAGAGATCAGGTGGATCTCTGTCTGTGCTTAGATCTCCAGAGAGTATAGAGAGATCAGCGGCATCTCTGTCTGAGCTGTGATCACCAGAGAGTATAGAGAGGACAGGGGAATCTCTGTGCGCTGGGATCTCCAGAGAGTACAGAGAGATCAGGGGGATCTCTGTGTGCTGTGATCTCCAGAGAGTACAGAGAGATCAGGGGGATCTCTGTGAGCTGTGATCTCCAGAGAGTACAGAGAGATCAGGGGGATCTCTGTCTGCGAGCGCCGATCTCCAGAGAGTGTAGAGAGATCAGGGGGATCTCTGTCTGGGAGCTGTGATCTCCAGAGAGTATAGAGAGATCAGGGGGATCTCTGTCTGTGAGCTGTGATCTCCAGAGAGTATAGAGAGAACAGAGGGATCTCTGTATGAGCTGTGAACTCCAGAGAGTATAGAGAGAACAGAGGGATCTCTGAATGAGCTGTGATCTCCAGAGAGTAGAGAGAGATCAGGGATTCACTCTCTGTGCTGTGAACTCCAGAGAGTTTAGACAGATCAGGGGGATCTCTGTCTGAGCTGCGATCTCCAGAGAGTCTAGAGAGATCAGGTGGATCTCCGTGTGCTGTGATCTCCAGAGAGTATAGCGAGATTAGGGGGACCTCTGTGTGCTGTGATCTCCACAGAGTATAGAGAGATCAGGGGGATCTCTGTCTGTGAGCTGTGATCTCCAAAGAGTTTAGAGAGATCAGGGGGATCTCTGTCTGACCTGTGATCTCCAGAGAGTACAGAGTGACCAGGGGGAACTCTGTCTTTGCGCTGTGATCTGCAGGGAGTATAGCGAGATCAGGGATTCACTCTCTGTGAGCTGTGATCTCCAGAGAGTATAGAGAGATCAGGGGGATCGCTGTGAGCTGTGATCTCCAGAGAGTATAGAGAGATCAAGGGGATATCTGTCTGTGTGCTGTGATCTCCAGAGAGCATAGAGAGATCAGGGGGATCTCTGTCTGAGCTGTGATCTCCAGAGAGTACAGAGTGATCAGGGGGATCTCTATCTGTGCGCTATGATCTGTAGAGAGTATAGAGAGATCAGGGATTCACTCTCTGTGCTGTGATCTCCAGAGAGTATAGAGAGATCAAGGGGATCTCTGTCTGTGTGCTGTGATCTCCAGAGAGCATAGAGTGATCAGGGGGATCTCTGTCTGTGCTGCGATCTCCAGAGAGTATAGTGAGATCAGGGGGATCTCTGTCTGTGCTGTGATCTGCAGAGAGAATCGAGAGATCAGGGGGATCGCTGTCTGTGCGCTGTGATCTCCAGAGAGTACAGAGAGATCAGGGGGATCTGTCTGTGCTGTGATCTCCAGAGAGTATAGAGAGATCACAGGGATCTCCGTCTGTGTGCTGTGATCTCCAGAGAGTATAGAGAGATCAGGGGCAACTCTGTCTGTACTGTGATCTCCAGAGAGTATAGAGAGATCAGGGGGATCTCTATCTGTGCGCTGCGATCTCTAGAGAGTATAGAGAGATCAGGGGGATCTCTGTGCGCTGTGATCTCCAGAGAGTATAGAGAGATCAGGGGGATCTCTATCTGTGCGCTGCGATCTCTCGAGAGTATAGAGAGATCAGCGGGATCTCTGTGCACTGTGATATCCAGAGAGTAGAGAGAGATCAGGGGCATTTCTGTCTGTGCTGTGATCTCCAGAGAGTATAGAGAGATCAGGGGGATCTGCGTCTGTGTGCTGTGATCTCCAGAGAGTATAGAGAGATCAGGGGGCTCTCTGTGCGCTGTGATCTGCAGAGTGTATAGACAGATCAGGGGGATGTCTGTCTGTGCGCAGTAATCTCCAGAGAGTATAGAGAGATAAGGTGATCTCTGATTCTGCCCTCTGATCTCCAGAGAGCATAGAGAGATCAGGTGGATCTCTGTCTGTGCTTAGATCTCCAGAGAGTATAGAGAGATCAGCGGCATCTCTGTCTGAGCTGTGATCACCAGAGAGTATAGAGAGGACAGGGGAATCTCTGTGCGCTGGGATCTCCAGAGAGTACAGAGAGATCAGGGGGATCTCTGTGTGCTGTGATCTCCAGAGAGTACAGAGAGATCAGGGGGATCTCTGTGAGCTGTGATCTCCAGAGAGTACAGAGAGATCAGGGGGATCTCTGTCTGCGAGCGCCGATCTCCAGAGAGTGTAGAGAGATCAGGGGGATCTCTGTCTGGGAGCTGTGATCTCCAGAGAGTATAGAGAGATCAGGGGGATCTCTGTCTGTGAGCTGTGATCTCCAGAGAGTATAGAGAGAACAGAGGGATCTCTGTATGAGCTGTGAACTCCAGAGAGTATAGAGAGAACAGAGGGATCTCTGAATGAGCTGTGATCTCCAGAGAGTAGAGAGAGATCAGGGATTCACTCTCTGTGCTGTGAACTCCAGAGAGTTTAGACAGATCAGGGGGATCTCTGTCTGAGCTGTGATCTCCAGAGAGTCTAGAGAGATCAGGTGGATCTCCGTGTGCTGTGATCTCCAGAGAGTATAGCGAGATTAGGGGGACCTCTGTGTGCTGTGATCTCCACAGAGTATAGAGAGATCAGGGGGATCTCTGTCTGTGATTTGTGATGTCCAGAGAGTATAGAGAGATCAGGGGAATCTGTGTCTGTGATTTGTGATGTCCAGAGAGTATAGAGAGATCAGGGGGATCTCTGTCTGAACTGTGATCTCCAGAGAGAATAGAGAGATCAGGGGATCTCTGTCTGGGAGCTGTGATCTCCAGAGAGTAGAGAGAGATCAGGGGATCTCTGTCTGGGAGCTGTGATCTCCAGAGAGTAAAGAGTGATCAGGGGGATCTCTGTCTGTGAGCTGTGATCTCCAAACAGTTTAGAGAGATCAGGGGGATCTCTGTCTGACCTGTGATCTCCAGAGAGTACAGAGTGACCAGGGGGAACTCTGTCTTTGCGCTGTGATCTGCAGGGAGTATAGCGAGATCAGGGATTCACTCTCTGTGAGCTGTGATCTCCAGAGAGTATAGAGAGATCAGGGGGATCGCTGTGAGCTGTGATCTCCAGAGAGTATAGAGAGATCAAGGGGATATCTGTCTGTGTGCTGTGATCTCCAGAGAGCATAGAGAGATCAGGGGGATCTCTGTCTGAGCTGTGATCTCCAGAGAGTACAGAGTGATCAGGGGGATCTCTGTCTGTGCGCTATGATCTGTAGAGAGTATAGAGAGATCAGGGATTCACTCTCTGTGCTGTGATCTCCAGAGAGTATAGAGAGATCAAGGGGATCTCTGTCTGTGTGCTGTGATCTCCAGAGAGCATAGAGTGATCAGGGGGATCTCTGTCTGTGCTGCGATCTCCAGAGAGTATAGTGAGATCAGGGGGATCTCTGTCTGTGCTGTGATCTGCAGAGAGAATCGAGAGATCAGGGGGATCGCTGTCTGTGCGCTGTGATCTCCAGAGAGTACAGAGAGATCAGGGGGATCTGTCTGTGCTGTGATCTCCAGAGAGTATAGAGAGATCACAGGGATCTCCGTCTGTGTGCTGTGATCTCCAGAGAGTATAGAGAGATCAGGGGCAACTCTGTCTGTACTGTGATCTCCAGAGAGTATAGAGAGATCAGGGGGATCTCTATCTGTGCGCTGCGATCTCTAGAGAGTATAGAGAGATCAGGGGGATCTCTATCTGTGCGCTGCGATCTCTCGAGAGTATAGAGAGATCAGCGGGATCTCTGTGCACTGTGATATCCAGAGAGTAGAGAGAGATCAGGGGCATTTCTGTCTGTGCTGTGATCTCCAGAGAGTATAGAGAGATCAGGGGGATCTGCGTCTGTGTGCTGTGATCTCCAGAGAGTATAGAGAGATCAGGGGGCTCTCTGTGCGCTGTGATCTGCAGAGTGTATAGACAGATCAGGGGGATGTCTGTCTGTGCGCAGTAATCTCCAGAGAGTATAGAGAGATAAGGTGATCTCTGATTCTGCCCTCTGATCTCCCGAGAGCATAGAGAGATCAGGTGGATCTCGGTCTGTGCTTAGATCTCCAGAGAGTATAGAGAGATCAGCGGCACCTCTGTCTGAGCTGTGATCACCAGAGAGTATTGAGAGGACAGGGGAATCTCTGTGCGCTGGGATCTCCAGAGAGTACAGAGAGATCAGGGGGATCTCTGTGTGCTGTGATCTCCAGAGAGTACAGAGAGATCAGGGGGATCTCTGTGAGCTGTGATCTCCAGAGAGTACAGAGAGATCAGGGGGATCTCTGTCTGCGAGCGCCGATCTCCAGAGAGTGTAGAGAGATCAGGGGGATCTCTGTCTGGGAGCTGTGATCTCCAGAGAGTATAGAGAGATCAGGGGGATCTCTGTCTGTGAGCTGTGATCTCCAGAGAGTATAGAGAGAACAGAGGGATCTCTGTATGAGCTGTGAACTCCAGAGAGTATAGAGAGAACAGAGGGATCTCTGTCTGAGCTGTGATCTCCAGAGAGTAGAGAGAGATCAGGGATTCACTCTCTGTGCTGTGAACTCCAGAGAGTTTAGACAGATCAGGGGGATCTCTGTCTGAGCTGTGATCTCCAGAGAGTCTAGAGAGATCAGGTGGATCTCCGTGTGCTGTGATCTCCAGAGAGTATAGCGAGATTAGGGGGACCTCTGTGTGCTGTGATCTCCACAGAGTATAGAGAGATCAGGGGATCTCTGTCTGTGATTTGTGATGTCCAGAGAGTATAGAGAGATCAGGGGATTCTGTGTCTGTGATTTGTGATGTCCAGAGAGTATAGAGAGATCAGGGGGATCTCTGTCTGAACTGTGATCTCCAGAGAGAATAGAGAGATCAGGGGGATCTCTGTCTGGGAGCTGTGATCTCCAGAGTGTAGAGAGAGATCAGGGGATCTCTGTCTGGGAGCTGTGATCTCCAGAGAGTAAAGAGTGATCAGGGGGATCTCTGTCTGTGAGCTGTGATCTCCAAACAGTTTAGAGAGATCAGGGGGATCTCTGTCTGACCTGTGATCTCCAGAGAGTACAGAGTGACCAGGGGGAACTCTGTCTTTGCGCTGTGATCTGCAGGGAGTATAGCGAGATCAGGGATTCACTCTCTGTGAGCTGTGATCTCCAGAGAGTATAGAGAGATCAGGGGGATCGCTGTGAGCTGTGATCTCCAGAGAGTATAGAGAGATCAAGGGGATATCTGTCTGTGTGCTGTGATCTTCAGAGAGCATAGAGAGATCAGGGTGATCTCTGTCTGAGCTGTGATCTCCAGAGAGTACAGAGTGATCAGGGGGATCTCTGTCTGTGCGCTATGATCTGTAGAGAGTATAGAGAGATCAGGGATTCACTCTCTGTGCTGTGATCTCCAGAGAGTATAGAGAGATCAAGGGGATCTCTGTCTGTGTGCTGTGATCTCCAGAGAGCATAGAGTGATCAGGGGGATCTCTGTCTGTGCTGCGATCTCCAGAGAGTATAGTGAGATCAGGGGGATCTCTGTCTGTGCTGTGATCTGCAGAGAGAATCGAGAGATCAGGGGGATCGCTGTCTGTGCGCTGTGATCTCCAGAGAGTACAGAGAGATCAGGGGGATCTGTCTGTGCTGTGATCTCCAGAGAGTATAGAGAGATCACAGGGATCTCCGTCTGTGTGCTGTGATCTCCAGAGAGTATAGAGAGATCAGGGGCAACTCTGTCTGTACTGTGATCTCCAGAGAGTATAGAGAGATCAGGGGGATCTCTATCTGTGCACTGCGATCTCTAGAGAGTATAGAGAGATCAGGGGGATCTCTGTGCGCTGTGATCTCCAGAGAGTATAGAGAGATCAGGGGGATCTCTATCTGTGCGCTGCGATCTCTCGAGAGTATAGAGAGATCAGCGGGATCTCTGTGCACTGTGATATCCAGAGAGTAGAGAGAGATCAGGGGCATTTCTGTCTGTGCTGTGATCTCCAGAGAGTATAGAGAGATCAGGGGGATCTGCGTCTGTGTGCTGTGATCTCCAGAGAGTATAGAGAGATCAGGGGGCTCTCTGTGCGCTGTGATCTGCAGAGTGTATAGACAGATCAGGGGGATGTCTGTCTGTGCGCAGTAATCTCCAGAGAGTATAGAGAGATAAGGTGATCTCTGATTCTGCCCTCTGATCTCCAGAGAGCATAGAGAGATCAGGTGGATCTCTGTCTGTGCTTAGATCTCCAGAGAGTATAGAGAGATCAGCGGCATCTCTGTCTGAGCTGTGATCACCAGAGAGTATAGAGAGGACAGGGGAATCTCTGTGCGCTGGGATCTCCAGAGAGTACAGAGAGATCAGGGGGATCTCTGTGTGCTGTGATCTCCAGAGAGTACAGAGAGATCAGGGGGATCTCTGTGAGCTGTGATCTCCAGAGAGTACAGAGAGATCAGGGGGATCTCTGTCTGCGAGCGCCGATCTCCAGAGAGTGTAGAGAGATCAGGGGGATCTCTGTCTGGGAGCTGTGATCTCCAGAGAGTATAGAGAGATCAGGGGGATCTCTGTCTGTGAGCTGTGATCTCCAGAGAGTATAGAGAGAACAGAGGGATCTCTGTATGAGCTGTGAACTCCAGAGAGTATAGAGAGAACAGAGGGATCTCTGTCTGAGCTGTGATCTCCAGAGAGTAGAGAGAGATCAGGGATTCCCTCTCTGTGCTGTGAACTCCAGAGAGTTTAGACAGATCAGGGGGATCTCTGTCTGAGCTGCGATCTCCAGAGAGTCTAGAGAGATCAGGTGGATCTCCGTGTGCTGTGATCTCCAGAGAGTATAGCGAGATTAGGGGGACCTCTGTGTGCTGTGATCTCCACAGAGTATAGAGAGATCAGGGGGATCTCTGTCTGTGATTTGTGATGTCCAGAGAGTATAGAGAGATCAGGGGGATCTGTGTCTGTGATTTGTGATGCCCAGAGAGTATAGAGAGATCAGGGGGATCTCTGTCTGAACTGTGATCTCTAGAGAGATCAGGGGGATCTCTGTCTGGGAGCTGTGATCTCCAGAGAGTAGAGAGAGATCAGGGGATCTCTGTCTGGGAGCTGTGATCTCCAGCGAGTAAAGAGTGATCAGGGGGATCTCTGTCTGTGAGCTGTGATCTCCAAAGAGTTTAGAGAGATCAGGGGGATCTCTGTCTGACCTGTGATCTCCAGAGAGTACAGAGTGACCAGGGGTAACTCTGTCTTTGCGCTGTGATCTGCAGGGAGTATAGCGAGATCAGGGATTCACTCTCTGTGAGCTGTGATCTCCAGAGAGTATAGAGAGATCAGGGGGATCGCTGTGAGCTGTGATCTCCAGAGAGTATAGAGAGATCAAGGGGATATCTGTCTGTGTGCTGTGATCTCCAGAGAGCATAGAGAGATCAGGGGGATCTCTGTCTGGGAGCTGTGATCTCCAGAGAGTAGAGAGAGATCAGGGGATCTCTGTCTGGGAGCTGTGATCTCCAGAGAGTAAAGCGAGATCAGCGGGATCTCTGACTGTGCGCTGTGATCTCCAGAGAGTAAAGAGAGATCAGAGGGATCTTTGTCTGAGCTGTGATCTCCAGAGAGTACAGAGTGATCAGGGGGATCTCTGTCTGTGCGCTATGATCTGTAGAGAGTATGGAGAGATCAGGGATTCACTCTCCGTGCTGTGATCTCCAGAGTGTATAGAGAGATCAGAGGGATCTCTGTCTGAACTGTGATCCCCAGAGAGTATAGAGAGATCAGGGTGATCTCTGTGAGCTGTGATCTCCAAAGAGTATAGAGAGATCAAGGGGATCTCTGTCTGTGTGCTGTGATCTCCAGAGAGCATAGAGTGATCAGGGGGATCTCTGTCCGTGAGCTGTGATCTCCAATGAGTATAGAGAGATCAGGGGAATCTCTGTCTGTGCTGCGATCTCCAGAGAGTATAGTGAGATCAGGGGGATCTCTGTCTGTGCTGTGATTAGCAGAGAGAATCGAGAGATCAGGGGGATCTCTGTCTGTGCGCTGTGATCTCCAGAGAGTATAGTGAGATCAGGGGGATCTCTGTATGTGCTGTGATCTCCAGTGAGTATAGAGAGATCAGGCGGATATCTGTCTCTGCGCTGTGACCTCCAGAGAGTATAGAGTGATCAGGGGGATCTCTGTCTGTGCTGTGATCTCCAGAGAGTATAGAGAGACCAGGGGGATCTCCGTCTCTGCACTGTGATCGCCAGAGAGTATAGTGAGGTCAGGGGGATCTCTGTCTGTGCTGTGATCTGCAGAGAGAATTGAGAGATCAGGGGGATCTCTGTCTGTGCGCTGTGATCTCCAGAGAGTACAGAGAGATCAGGGGGATCTGTCTGTGCTGTGATCTCCAGAGAGTATAGAGAGATCAACTGGATCCCTGTCTGAGCTGTGATCTTCAGAGAGTATAGAGGGATCAGGGGGATCTCTGTGTGCTGTGATCTCCAGAGAGTATAGAGAGATCAAGGGGATCTCTGTCTGTGTGCTGTGATCTCCAGAGAGCATAGAGAGATCAGGGGGATCTCTGTCTGCGAGCGGTGATCTCCAGAGAGTATAGAGAGATCAGGGGATCTCTGTGAGCTGTGATCTGCAGAGAGTATAGAGAGATCAGGGGATCTCTGTGAGCTGTGATCTCCAGAGGGTGTGGAGAGATCAGGGGGATCTCTGTCTGTGTGCTGTGATCTCCAGAGAGTATAGAGTGATCGGGGGATCTCTGTCTGAGATGTTGTCTCCAGAGAGTATAGAGCGATCACGGGGATCTCTGTCTGTGCCGTGACCGCCAGAGCCTATAGAGAGATCGGGGAGATCTCTGACTCTGCCCTGTGATCTCCAGAAAGTATAGAGAGATCAGGCGGTTCTCTGACTGTGCTGTGATCTCCAGAGAGTATAGAGAGATCAGGGGGATCTCTGTCTGAGCTGTGATCTCCAGAGAGTACAGAGAGATCAGGGGATCTCTGTCTGTGCTGTGACCTCCAGAGAGTATAGAGAGATCAGGGGGATCTCTGCCTTTGCTGTGATCTCCAGAGAGTGTAGAGAGATCAGGGGGATCTCTGTCTGTGAGCTGTGATCTGCAGAGAGTTCAGAGAGATCAGGGCCATCTCCGTCTGTGCGCTGTGATCTCCAGAGAGTACAGAGAGATCAGGGGGATCTCTGTCTGTGCTTTGATCTCCAGAGAGTATAGAGAGATCAGCGGGATCTCTGAGCTGCGATCTCCAGAGAGTACAAATAGATTAGGGGGATCTCTGTCTGTGAGCTGTGATCTGCAGAGAGTATAGAGAGATCAGGGGGATCTCTGCCTGTGCAGTGATCATCAGGGGGATCTCTGTCTGTGCTGTGATCTCCAGAGAGTACAGAGAGATCAGGGGGATCTCTGTCTGTGAGCTGTGATCTGCAGAGAGTATAGAGAGATCAGTTGGATCTCTGCCTGAGCTGTGATCTCCAGAGAGTATAGAGAGATCAGGGGAATCTCTGTCTGTGCATTGATCGTCAGGGAGATCAGGGGGATCTCTGTCTGTGAGCTGTGATATCCAGAGAGTATAGAGAGATCAGGGGGATCGCTGTGAGCTGTGATCTCCAGAGAATATAGAGAGATCAAGGGGATATCTGTCTGTGTGCTGTGATCTCCAGAGAGCAAAGAGAGATCAGCGGGATCTCTGACTGTGCGCTGTGATCTCCAGAGAGTAAAGAGAGATCAGAGGGATCTTTGTCTGAGCTGTGATCTCCAGAGAGTATAGAGAGATCAGGGATTCACTCTCTGTGCTGTGATCTCCAGAGTGTATAGAGTGATCAGGGGGATCTCTGTCTGTGCGCTGTGATCTGTAGAGACTATAGAGAGATCAGGGATTCACTCTCTGTGCTGTGATCTCCAGAGTGTATAGAGAGATCAGGGTCATCTCTGTGAGCTGTGATCTCCAGAGAGTATAGAGAGATAAAGGGGATCTCTGTCTGTGAGCTGTGATCTCCAGAGAGTATAGAGAGATCAGGGGGATCTTTGTCTGAGCTGTGATCTCCAGAGAGTACAGAGTGATCAGGGAGAACTCTGTCTTTGCGCTGTGATCTGCAGAGTGTATAGAGAGATCAGGGATTAACTCTCTGTGTGCTGTGATCTCCAGAGAGTATAGAGAGATTAGGGGGACCTCTGTGTGCTGTGATCTCCAGAGAGTATAGAGAGATCGGTGGGATCTCTGTTTGAACTGAGATTTCCAGAGTGTATGGAGAGATCAGGAAGATCTCTGTCTCTGCGCTGTGATCTCCAGAGAGTATAGAGAGATCAGAGGGATATCTCTCTGTGCAGTGATCTCCATGGAGTATAGAGAGATCAGTGGGATCTCTGTCTGAGCTGAGATCCCCAGAGAGTATAGAGAGATCAGTGGTAATCTCCGTTTGAACTGTGATCTCCAGAGAGTATGGAGAGATCAAGGGGATTTCTGTCTGTGCTGTGATCTCCAGTGAGTATAGAGAGATCAGGCGGATATCTGTCACTGCGCTATGACCTCCAGAGAGTATAGAGTGATCAGGGGGATCTCTGTCTGTGCTGTGATCTCCAGAGAGTATAGAGAGATCAGGGGGATCTCCATCTCTGCGCTGTGATCTCCAGAGTGTATAGTGAGATCAGGGGATCTCTGTCTGTGCTGCGATCTGCAGAGAGAATCGAGAGATCAGGGGGATCTCTGTCTGTGCGCTGTTATCTCCAGAGAGTACAGAGAGATCAGGGGGATCTGTCTGTGCTGTGATCTCCAGAGAGTATAGAGAGATCAACGGGATCTCTGTCTGAGCTGTGATCTTTAGAGAGTATAGAGGGATCTGGGGGATCTCTGTGTGCTGTGATCTCCAGAGAGTATAGAGAGATCAGGGGATCTCTGTGAGCTGTGATCTCCAGAGAGTATAGAGAGATCAAGGGGATCTCTGTCTGTGTGCTGTGATCTCCAGAGAGCATAGAGAGATGAGGGGGATCTCTGTCTGCGAGCGGTGATCTCCAGAGAGTATAGCGAGATCAGGGGGATATCTGTCTGGGAGCTGTAATCTCCAGAGAGTAGAGAGAGATCAGGATCTCTGTCTGTGAGCTGTGATCTCCAGAGAGTATAGAGAGATCAGGGTGATCTCTGACTGTGAGCTGTGATCTGCAGAGAGTATAGAGCGATCAGGGGATCTCTCTCTGTGCTGTGATCTCCATAGAGTATAGAGAGATCAGTGGGATCTCTGTCTGAGCTGAGATCCCCAGAGAGTATAGAGAGATCAGGGTGATCTCTGACTGTGAGCTGTGATCTGCAGAGAGTATAGAGAGATCAGTGGGATCTCTGTCTGAGCTGAGATCCCCAGAGAGTATAGAGAGATCAATGGTAATCTCTGTTTGAACTGTGATCTCCGGAGAGTATGGAGAGATCAACGGGATTTCTGTCTGTGCTGTGATCTCCAGTGAGTATAGAGAGATCAGGCGGATATCTGTCACTGCGCTATGACCTCCAGAGAGTATAGAGTGATCAGGGGGATCTCTGTCTGTGCTGTGATCTCCAGAGAGTATAGAGAGACCAGGGGGATCTCCGTCTCTGCGCTGTGATCTCCAGAGAGTATAGTGAGATCAGAGGGATCTCTGTCTGTGCTGTGATCTGCAGAGAGAATCGAGAGATCGGGAGGATCTCTGTCTGTGCGCTGTTATCTCCAGAGAGTACAGAGAGATCAGGGGGATCTGTCTGTGCTGTGATCTCCAGAGAGTATAGAGAGATCAACGGGATCTCTGTCTGAGCTGTGATCTTTAGAGTGTTTAGAGGGATCAGGGGGATCTCTGTCTGTGTGCTGTGATCTCCAGAGAGCATAGAGAGATGAGGGGGATCTCTGTCTGCGAGCGGTGATCTCCAGAGAGTATAGCGAGATCAGCGGGATATCTGTCTGGGAGCTGTAATCTCCAGAGAGTAGAGAGAGATCAGGGGGATCTCTGTCTGTGAGCTGTGATCTCCAGAGAGTATAGAGAGATCAGGGTGATCTCTGACTGTGAGCTGTGATCTGCAGAGAGTATAGAGAGATCAGGGGATCTCTGTGAGCTGTGATCTCCAGAGAGTGTAGAGAGATCAGGCGGTTCTCTGTCTGTGTGCTGTGATCTCCAGAGAGTGGAGAGTGATCAGGGGGATCTCTGTCTGAGATGTTCTCCCCAGAGAGTATAGAGAGATCACGGGGATCTCTGTCTGTGCCGTGACCGCCAGAGCCGAGAGACAGATCGGGGGATCTCTGACTCTGCCCTGTGATCTCCAGAAAGTAAAGAGAGATCAGGTGGTTCTCTGACTGTGCTGTGATCTCCAGAGAGTATAGAGAGATCAGGGGGATCTCTGTCTGAGCTTTGATCTCCAGAGAGTACAGAGAGATCAGGGGGATCTCTGTCTTGGCACTGTGATCTCCAGAGAGTATAGAAAGATCAGGGGGATCTCTGTCTGTGCTGTGATCTCCAGAGAGTATAGAGTGATCAGGGGGATCTCTGTCTGTGCTGTGATCTCCAGAGAGTATAGAGAGATCAGGAGGATCTCTGTCTGTGCTGAGATCTCCAGAGAGTGTAGAGAGATCAGGGGGATCTCTGTCTGTGAGCTGTGATCTGCAGAGAGTTCAGAGAGATCAGGGCCATCTCTGTCTGTGCGCTGTGATCTCCAGAGAGTACAGAGAGATCAGGGGGATCTCTGTCTGTGCTTTGATCTCCAGAGAGTATAGAGAGATCAGCGGGTCTCTGAGCTGTAATCTCCAGAGAGTACAGAGAGATCAGCGGGATCTCTGAGCTGTGATCTCCAGAGAGTACAGATAGATCAGGGGGATCTCTGTCTGTGAGCTGTGATCTGCAGAGAGTATAGAGAGATCAGTGGGATCTCTGTCTGAGCTGTGATCTCCAGAGAGTATAGAGAGATCAGTGGGATCTCTGTCTGTGCTGTGATCTCCAGAGAGTACAGAGAGAACAGGCGGTTCTCTGACTGTGCTGTGATCTCTAGAGAGTACAGAGCGATCAGGGGGATCTCTGTCTGAGCTGTGAGCCCCAGAGAGTATAGAGATATCAGGTGGTTCTCCGTCTGTGTGCTGTGATCTCCAGAGAGTATAGAGTGATCAGGGGGATCTCTGTCTGAGATGTTGCCTCCAGAGAGTATAGAGCGATCACGGGGATCTCTGTCTGTGCCGTGACCGCCAGAGCCTACAGAGAGATCGGGGGGATCTCTGACTCTGCCCTGTGATCTCCAGAAAGTATAGAGAGATCAGGCGGTTCTCTGACTGTGCTGTGATCTCCAGAGAGTATAGAAAGATCAGGGGATCTCTGTCTGTGAGCTGTGATCTCCAGAGAGTATAGAAAGATCAGGGGGATCTCTGTCTGTGCTGTGATCTCCAGAGAGTATAGAGAGATCAGGAGGATCTCTGTCTGTGCTGAGATCTCCAGAGAGTGTAGAGAGATCAGGGGGATGTATGTCTGTGAACTGTGATCTGCAGAGAGTTCAGAGAGATCAGGGCCATCTCTGTCTGTGCGCTGGGATCTCCAGAGAGTATAGAGAGATCAGGGGGATCTCTGTCTGTGCATTGATCGTCAGGGAGATCAGGGGGATCTCTGAGCTGTGATCTCCAGAGAGTACAGAGAGATCAGAGGGATCTCTGTCTGTGAGCTGTGATCTGCAGAGAGTATAGAGAGATCAGTGGGATCTCTGTCTGAGCTGGGATCTCCAGAGAGTATAGAGAGATCAGGGGGATCTCTGTCTGTGCATTGATCGTCAGGGAGATCAGGGGGATCTCTGTCTGTGCTGTGATCTCCAGAGAGTATAGAGAGATCAGGGGGGTCCCTGTCTGAACTATGATCTCCAGAGGAAATAGAGAGATCAGGGGGATCTCTGTGAGCTGTGATCTCCAGAGAGTATAGAGAGATCAGGGGGTTCTCTGCGTGCTGTGATCTCCAGAGAGTATAGAGAGATCAGGGGGATCTCTGTTTGTTTGCTGTGATCTGCAGAGAGTATAGAGAGATCAGAGGGATCTCTGTCTGAGCTGTGATCTCCAGAGAGTATAGATAGATCAGGGGGATATTTGTCTGAGCTGTGATGTCCAGAGAGTACAGAGTGATCAGAGGGAGTACTCTCTGTGCTGTGATCTCCTGAGAGTATAGAGAGATCAGGGGGATCTCTGTTTGTTTGCTGTGATCTGCAGAGAGTATAGAGAGATCAGAGGGATCTCTGTCTGAGCTGTGATCTCCAGAGAGTATAGATAGATCAGGGGGATATTTGTGTGAGCTGTGATGTCCAGAGAGTACAGAGTGATCAGAGGGAGTACTCTCTGTGCTGTGATCTCCTGAGAGTATAGAGAGATCAGGGGGATCTCTGCGCGCAGTGATCTCCAGTGAGTACAGATTGATCACGGGGATCTCTGTCCGTGCCGTGACCACCAGAGCCTATAGAGAGATCGGGGGGATCACTGACTCTGCCCTGTGATCTCCAGAGAGTAGAGAAATATCAGGGGGATCTCTGTCTGTGCTGTGATCTCCAGAGAGAACAGAGAGACCAGGGGGATCTCTGTCTGTGCTGTGATCTCCAGAGAGTATAGAGAGATCAGGGGGATCTCTGTCTGTGCTGTGATCTCCAGAGAGTGTAGAGAGATCAGGGGGATCTCTGTCTGAGCTGTGATCTCCAGAGAGTATAGAGAGATCAGGGGGATCTCTGTCTGTGCGCTGTGATCTCCAGAGAGTATAGTGAGATCAGGGGGATCTCTGTCTGTGCTGTGATCTGCATAGAGAATAGAGAGATCAGGGGGATCTCTGTCTGTGCGCTGTGATCTCCAGAGAGTACAGAGAGATCAGGGGGATCTCTGTCTCTGAGCTGTGATCTGTAGAGAGTATAGAGAGATCAGTGGGATCTCTGTCTGAGCTGTGATCACCAGAGAGTATAGAGAGACCAGGGGGATCTCTGTCTGTGCTGTGATCGTCAGGGAGATCAGGGGGATCTCGGTCTGTGCTGTGATCTCCAGAGAGTACAGAGAGATCAGGGGGAACTCTGTGTGCTGTGATCTTCACAGAGTATAGGGAGATCAGGGAGATCTCTGTCTGTGTGCTGTGATCTCCAGAGAGCATAGGGAGATCAGAGTGTCTCTGTCTGAGCTGTGATCTCCAGAGAGTATAGAGAGATCAGGGGGATCTCTGTCTGTGTGCTGTGTGATCTCCAGAGAGCATAGGGAGATAAGGGGGTTCTCTGTCTGTGTGCTGTGATCTCCAGAGAGCATAGGGAGATCAGAGTGTCTCTGTCTGAGCTGTGATCTCCAGAGAGTATAGAGAGATCAGGGGGATCTCTGTCTGTGTGCTGTGTGATCTCCAGAGAGCATAGGGAGATAAGGGGGTTCTCTGTCTGTGTGCTGTGATCTCCAGAGAGCATAGGGAGATCAGAGTGTCTCTGTCAGAGCTGTGATCTCCAGAGAGTATAGAGAGATCAGGGGGATCTCTGTCTGTGTGCTGTGTGATCTCCAGAGAGCATAGGGAGATCAGGGGGTTCTCTGTCTGTGTGCTGTGATCTCCAGAGAGTATAGAGTGATCAGGGGGATCTCTGTCTGAGATGTCGTCTCCAGAGAGGATAGAGAGATCACGGGGATCTCTGTCCGTGCCGTGACCACCTGAGCCTATAGAGAGATCGGGGGGATCTCTGTCTGAGCTGTGATCTCCAGAGAGTATAGAGAGATCAGGGCATCTCTGTCTTGGCAGTGTGATCTCCAGAGAGTATAGAAAGATCAGGGGGATCTCTGTCTGTGCTGTGATCTCCAGAGAGTATAGAGAGATCAGGGGGATCTCTGCCTGTGCTGTGATCGCCAGAGAGTATAGAGAGATCAGGGGGATCTCTGTCTGTGCTGTGATCTCCAGAGAGTGTAGAGAGATCAGGGGGATCTCTGTCTGAGCTGTGATCTCCAGAGAGTATGGAGAGATCTGGGGGATCTCTGTCTGTGCGCTGTAATCTCCAGAGAGTATAGTGAGATCAGGGGGATCACTGTCTGTGCTGTGATCTGCAGAGAGAATAGAGAGATCAGGGGGATCTCTGTCTGTGCGCTGTGATCTCCAGAGAGTACAGAGAGATCAGGGGATCTCTGTCTGTGAGCTGTGATCTGCAGAGAGTATAGAGAGATCAGTGGGATCTCTGTCTGAGCTGTATTCTCCAGAGAGTACAGAGAGATCAGGGGGATCTCTGTCTGTGAGCTGTGATATCCAGAGAGTATAGAGAGATCAGGGGGATCTCTGTCTGAACTGTGATCTCCAGAGAATATAGAGAGATCAGGGGGATCTCTGTGAGCTGTGATCTGCAGAGAGCATAGAGAGATCAGGGGGAATCTCTGCGTGCTCTGATCTCCAGAGGGTATAGAGAGAATAGTGGGATTTTGGTTTGTTTGCTGTGATCTCCAGAGAGTATAGAGGGATCAGAGGGATCTCTGTCTGAGCTGTGATCTCCAGAGAGCATAGAGAGATCTGAGGGATCTCTATCTGAGCTGTGATCTCCAGAGAATATAGAGAGATCGGGGGATCTCTGTCTGAGCTGTGATCTCCAGAGAGTATAGAGAGCTCAGAGGGATCTCAGTCTGTGCACAGGGAGCTTCAGAGACGACTGAGAGATCAGTGGAATCTCAGTCTGGCCACTGGTAGCTCCAAAGATTACAGAGATGTAGTGAATCTCAGGATAAAAGCTAATTACTGCAGATGCTGGAATTTGAAACCAAAAGAGAAAATGCTGGAAAATCTCAGCAGGTCTGGCAGCATATTTAGGCAGAGAAAAGAGCTAACGTTTCGAGTCCAGATGATCCTTTGGCAAAGCTTTTGTCTCTTTTGGTACGAGGGATCTCTGTCTGGGCACTGGGATCTCCAGAGAGTACAGAGAGATTTGGGGGGTGTCTGTCAGAGAGATCAGCGGTTCTCAATCTGTGCACTGGGATCTAAAGACAGCAAAAAGAGGTCAAGGGGAGGATCTCCAACATGTCAGCGGGCTTGAGATCCATGGGGGGATCGTAGAAACCTGAATCAAAACTGCTCAGATCCCTGGACCTATCCGAAACCGCTGGCTTCAGGTCTGGGTCACACACATCAGAAGGGAGATATAGTCCTGGGAGAGGGCAAAGAAAGCAGCTCAGATTCACCAGAATGATCCCAGGGCTGAAAGGGTTAACTTCTGGGGCAGGCCTCACAGGCTTGTGTTCCCTCCGGTCCAGGAGATGAAGTGGGTGATCGAATTGAGGGGGAGGGGTGTGTGGTGGGGTTGAGATGATTAAAGGATTCGATAGGGTCAATTGAGAGAAACGGTGATAATGATTGGATTATATACTCGGTTTGTTCTCACTGGAACGAAGGAGGTTGAGGGGCGACCTGATAGAGGTATACAAAATTATGAGGGGCATAGACAGAGTGGATAGTCAGAGGCTTTTCCCCAGGGTAGAGGGGTCAATTACTAGGGGGCATAGGTTTAAGGTGAGAGGGGCAAAGTTTAGAGTAGATGTACGAGGCAAGTTTTTTACGCAGAGGGTAGTGGGTGCCTGGAACTCACTACCGGAGGAGGTAGTGGAAGCAGGGACGATCGGGACATTTAAGGGGCATCTTGACAAATATATGAATAGGATGGGAATAGAAGGATACGGACCCAGGAAGTGTAGAAGATTGTAGTTTAGTCGGGCAGTATGGTCGGCACGGGCTTGGAGGGCCGAAGGGCCTGTTCCTGTGCTGTACATTTCTTTGTTCTTTGTTGTTCTATTACTCTGTCACACGGGTTGGTTTTGTATCTTCCAGGATGGAAGTGAAGATGAAGATTTTGTCCAGAATCCTGATCTGCCTCTGGGCCAGTGGAGTTCTCAGCTTCCAGCCCTTGACCAGCAAAGGCAGCGTCACCCACAGTGACATCACGAAAAAAGGAGCCCTGCGAATCACCCGCACAGTGTTCCAGCAAATTCCCAACTTCCAGGGCCAGCTCCTCGCTCCCAACTCCGTCACGGTGAGTATGGGCCTGGCGGCCTGCTCCTAGCTCAGGCTCGTTGTGGCGACAGCCGCCAGGCACACTTCAGCTCAGATTCACTGCTAACACGTGAGGCAGATGGCAGAGTGGGTGTCCGTAGATCCGCTACCCCACCATCTCTCAGCTTTACTCTGTATCTAACCTCGTGCTGTACGTGCCCCAGGAGTGTTTGATGGAGACAGTGTAGAGGGAGCTTTACTCTGTATGTAACCCCGTGCTGTACCTGTCCTGGGAGTGTTTGATGGGGACAGTGTACATAGAACGATACAGCGCAGTACAGGCCCTTCGGCCCACGATGTTGCACCGAAACAAAAGCCATCTAACCTACACTATGCCATTATCATCCATATGTTTAGCCAATAAACTTTTAAATGCCCTCAATGTTGGCGAGTTCACTACTGTAGCAGGTAGGGCATTCCACGGCCTCACTACTCTTTGCGTAAAGAACATACCTCTGACCTCTGTCCTATATCTATTACCCCTCAGTTTAAAGCTATGTCCCCTCGTGCCAGCCATTTCCATCCGCGGGAGAAGGCTCTCACTGTCCACCCTATCCAACCCCCTGATCATTTTGTATGCCTCTATTAAGTCTCCTCTTAACCTTCTTCTCTCCAACGAAAACAACCTCAAGTCCATCAGCCTTTCCTCATAAGATTTTCCCTCCATACCAGGCAACATCCTGGTAAATCTCCTCTACACCAGCTCCAAAGCCTCCACATCCTTCCTATAATGCGGTGACCAGAACTGTACCAATACTCAAAATGCGGCCGTACCAGAGTTCTGTACAGCTGCAACATGACCTCCTGACTCCGGAACTCAATCCCTCTACCAATAAAGGCCAACACTCCATAGGCCTTCTTCACAACCCTATCAACCTGGGTGGCAACTTTCAGGGATCTATGTACATGGACACCTAGATCCCTCTGCTCATCCACACTTCCAAGAACTTCACCATTAGCCAAATATTCCGCATTCCTGTTATTCCTTCCAAAGTGAATCACCTCACACTTCTCTACATTAAACTCCATTTGCCACCTCACAGCCCAGCTCTGCAGCTTATCTATATCCCTCTGTAGCCTGCTACATCCTTTCACACTATCGACAACACCACCGACTTTAGTATCGTCTGCAAATTTACTCACCCACCCTTCTGCGCCTTCCTCTAGGTCATTGATAAAAATGACAAACAGCAACAGCCCCAGAACAGATCCTTGTGGTACTCCACTTGTAACTGAACTCCATTCTGAACATTTCCCATCAACCACCACCCTCTGTCTTCTTTCAGCTAGCCAATTTCTGATCCACATCTCTAAATCACCCTCAATCCCCAGCCTCCGTATTTTCTGCAATAGCCTACCGTGGGGAACCTTATCAAACGCTTTGCTGAAATCCATATACACCACATCAACTGCTCTACCCTCGTCTACCTGTTCAGTCACCTTCTCAAAGAACTCAATAAGGTTTGTGAGGCATGACCTACCCTTCACAAAGCCATGTTGACTATCCCTGATCATATTATTCCTATCTAGATGATTATAAATCTTGTCTCTTATAATCCCCTCCAAGACTTTACCCACTACAGACGTGAGGCACACCGGTCTATAGTTGCCGGGGTTGTCTCTGCTCCCCTTTTTGAACAAAGGGACCACATTTGCTATCCTCCAGTCCTCTGGCACTATTCCTGTAGCCAATGATGACATAAAAATCAAAGCCAAAGGTCCAGCAATCTCTTCCCTGGCCTCCCAGAGAATCCTAGGATAAATCCCATCAGGACCCGGGGACTTATCTATTTTCAGCATGTCCAGAATTGCTAACACCTCTTCCCTACATACCTCAATGCCATCTATTCTATTAGCCTGGGTCTCAGCATTCTCCTCCACAACATTATCTTTTTCCTGAGTGAATACTGACGAAAAATATTCATTTAGTATCTCTCCTATCTCTTCAGACTCCACACACAACTTCCCATCCCTGTCCTTGACTGGTCCTACTCTTTCCCTAGTCATTCGCTTATTCCTGACATACCTATAGAAAGCTTTTGGGTTTTCCTTGATCCTACCTGCCAAATACTTCTCATGTCCCCTCCTTGCTCGTCTTAGCTCTCCCTTTAGATCCTTCCTCGCTACCTTGTAACTATCCATCCCCCCAACTGAAACTTCACACCTCATCTTCACATAGGCCTCCTTCTTCCTCTTAACAAGAGATTCCACTTCTTTGGTAAACCACGGTTCCCTCGCTCGACGCCTTCCTCCTGCCTGACCGGTACATACTTATCAAGAACACGCAGTAGCTGATCCTTGAACAAGCTCCACTTATCCAGTGTGCCAACACTTGCAGCCTACTTCTCCACCTTATCCCCCCCAAGTCACGTCTAATGGCATCATAATTGCCCTTCCCCCAGCTATAACTCTTGCCCTGCGGTGTATACTTATCCCTTTCCATCATTAACGTAAACGTCACCGAATTGTGGTCACTGTCCCCAAAGTGCTCTCCTACCTCCAAATCCAACACCTGGCCTGGTTCATTACCCAAAACCAAATCCAACGTGGCCTCGCCTCTTGTTGGCCTGTCAACATATTGTGTCAGGAAACCCTCCTGCACACACTGTACAAAAAACGACCCATCTAATGTACTCGAACTATATCTTTTCCAGTCAATATTTGGAAAGTTAAAGTCTCCCATAATAACTACCCTGTTACTTTCGCTCTTATCCAGGATCATCCTCGCCATCCTTTCCTCTACATCCCTAGAACTATTTGGAGGCCTATAGAAGACTCCCAACAGTGTGACCTCTCCTTTCATGCTTCTAACCTCAGCCCATACTACCTCGGAAGATGAGTCCCCATCTAGCATCCTCTCCGCCACCGTAATACTGCTCTTGACTAGCAGCGCCACACCTCCCCCTCTTTTGCCTCCTTCTCTGAGCTTACTAAAACACCTAAACCCCGGAACCTGCAACATCCATTCCTGTCCCTGCTCTATCCATGTCTCCGAAATGGCCACAACATCGAAGTCCCAGGTACCAACCCATGCTGCCAGTTCCCCTACCTTATTTCGTATACTCCTGGCATTGAAGTAGACACACTTCAAACCACCTACCTGAACACTGGCCCCCTCCTGCGACGTCAAATCTGTGCTCCTGACCTCTATACTCTCATTCTCCCTTACCCTAAAACTACAATCCAGGTTCCCATGCCTTTTGTTTAGTTTAAACCCCCCCCAAAGAGCACTAACAAATCTCCCCCCCAGGATATTTGTGCCCCTCAGGTTCAGATGTAGACCATCCTGTCTGTAGAGATACACCTTCCCCAGAAAGAGCCCCAGTTATCCAGAAATCTGAATCCCTCCCGCCTGCACCATCCCTGTAGCCACGTGTTTAATTGCTCTCTCTCCCTATTCCTCATCTCACTATCACGTGGCACGGGCAACAACCCAGAGATAACAACTCTGTTTGTTCTAGTTCTGAGCTTCCATCCTAGCTCCCTGAAAGCCTGCCTGACATCCTTGTCCCCTTTCCTACCTATGTCGTTAGTGCCAATGTGGACCACGACTTGGGGCTGCTCCCCCTCCCCGCTAAGGACCCGGAAAACACGATCCGAGACATCACGTACCCTTGCACCTGGGAGGCAACATACCAAACGCGAGTCTCTCACGCTCCCACAAAATCTCCTATCTGTGCCCCTGACTATCGAGTCCCCAATTACTAATGCTCTGCTCCTCTCCCCCCTTCCCTTCTGAGCAACAGGGACAGACTCCGTGCCAGAGGCCCGTACCCCATGGCTTACCCCTGGTAAGCCGTCCCCCCCACAAGTATCCAAAGCGGTATACTTGTTTCTCAGGGGAACGACCGCAGGGGATCCCTGCACTGACTGCTTCTTCCCAGTCCCTCTTACAGTTACCCATCTATCTCCAATCTTTGGTGTAACTAATTCCTTGAAGCTGCTATCTATGACCCCCTCTGCCTCCCGAATGATCCGAAGTTCTTCCAACTCCAGTTCCAGTTCCCTAACTCGGTCTTGGAGGAGCTGGAGATGGCAGCACTTCCTGCAGGTAAAATCAGCAGGGACACTAACGGCATCCCTCACCACAAACTTCCTGCAGGAGGAACATTGCACTCCCTTCCCTGCCATCCCTCTAACTTTCTACCAAGATCTGGCTAACAACTAAATTAAATTTTAAAAAAAAAAATAATAATAATAAAATATGGTACTTACCTCACACCAATGGGTTTTATTATTAGGTTAGAGGAGGAGGGCGGGTGGGAGACACTACACGTGTAGTGTCTCGGGTTTCCTCTCCACCAGAATTTATTGGTGAGGGTCTTCCCAGAAGTCCGCGGTTCGAACTTCCTGTTCCCGCCTTAAACACTAAAATTTAAAAAAAACAGCAAAGAGGGACCGAAAACGGGACCAGGTAAGTGTTTACCGCTGAAATTGACTAGCCTGCTCCTGTGAAGGTCTCCCAGAAATCACTAACGCACCGCTCCCGCTGAAATCGACTGGCCTGCTCCTGCAAAGACAAGTGTTTTTAAAGGAGAGACTTACCTCCCAGAAATCACTTGCGCACTGCTCCCGCTGAAATTGACTAGCCTGCTCCGCTCCCGCTGAAATCGACTGGCCTGCTCCTGCAAAGACAAGTGTTTTTAAAGGAGAGACTTACCTCCCAGAAATCACTTGCGCACTGCTCCCGCTGAAATTGACTAGCCTGCTCCACTCCCGCTGAAATCGACTGGCCTGCTCCTGCAAAGACAAGTGTTTTTAAAGGAGAGACTTACCTCCCAGAAATCACTTGCGCACTGCTCCCGCTGAAATTGACTAGCCTGCTCCGCTCCCGCTGAAATCGACTGGCCTGCTCCTGCAAAGACAAGTGTTTTTAAAGGAGAGACTTACCTCCCAGAAATCACTTGCGCACTGCTCCCGCTGAAATTGACTAGCCTGCTCCACTCCCGCTGAAATCGACTGGCCTGCTCCTGCAAAGACAAGTGTTTTTAAAGGAGAGACTTACCTCCCAGAAATCACTTGCGCACTGCTCCCGCTGAAATTGACTAGCCTGCTCCGCTCCCGCTGAAATCGACTGGCCTGCTCCTGCAAAGACAAGTGTTTTTAAAGGAGAGACTTACCTCCCAGAAATCACTTGCGCACTGCTCCCGCTGAAATTGACTAGCCTGCTCCGCTCCCGCTGAAATCGTGTTTTTAAAGGAGAGGGAGCTTTACTCTGTATCTAACCCCGTGCTGTACCTGTCCTGGGAGTGGTTGATGGAGACAGTGTAGAGGGAGCTTTACTCTGTATCTAACCCTGTGCTGTACCTGTCCTGGGAGTGGTTGATGGAGACAGTGTAGAGGGAGCTTTACTCTGTATGTAACCCCGTGCTGTCCCTGTCCTAGGAGAGTTTGATGGGAACAGTGTAGAGGGGGCTTTACTCTGTATCTAACCCTGTGCTGTACCTGTCCTGGGAGTGGTTGATGGAGACAGTGTAGAGGGAGCTTTACTCTGTATCTAACCCTGTGCTGTACCTGTCCTGGGAGTGGTTGATGGAGACAGTGTAGAGGGAGCTTTACTCTGTATGTAACCCCGTGCTGTCCCTGTCCTAGGAGAGTTTGATGGGAACAGTGTAGAGGGGGCTTTACTCTGTATCTAACCCCTTGCTGTACCTTTCCTGGGAGTGTTTGATGGGGACTGTGTAGAGGGGGCTTTACTCTGTATCTAACCCCGTGCTGTCACTGCCTGGGAGTGTTTGATGGAGACAGTGTAGTGGGAGCTTTACTCTGTATGTAACCCCGTGCTGTCCCTGTCCTGGGAGTGTTTGATGGGGACAGTGTTGAGGGAGCTTTACTCTGTATCTAACCCTGTGCTGTACCTATTCTGGGAGTGTTTGATGGAGAAAGTGTAGAAGGTGCGTTTGATGGGGACGTTTTGCATTGGTCTGAATGTTAACCCTTTACCCTTTCAGGATGATCAGTTGACGGCAGAGTATTTATTCCAAGCATATTACGAGGGAACGGTTTCCCCTTCGCTGTTCAATCAGGTACTGGATGAGTTGGCCTTGCACAATGCTGCTGTTGATGTCTTGTATGTCCTCTCCTCCAAACGTCACTTCGATTCCGAGACGCTACTGGAGGGAAAGGAGCAGATCCTGGAACTGCTACAATCAGTTATTCGGGGCATCCAGCAGGAGAATCTTCAAACCGCTCGGAAAAACATGGGCCGACTGTTGCACACACTGCAGGTAATTGAGGAACGTCGCAGGGAAGCATTCCCCACCATCCCCCTTCCCAGCTCCCACTCGGGTTTTCCAATTTACCTTTTTCCATGGGTTCGAACATCCTCCTCCCAAAAAACACCAGACTCAGCTCCAGCTGAGAGAACAATATAGATATTGCACCAGGAGGGGCTTCACGATTAGCAGATGTGCTCGTCGGGAACGCTGTGACAATTTACCAGAACGGGACCAGCACCCTAAGGGTTAAAATGCGAGGAGAGGTTAAAGACAAGCTAGCCTCGTATTTCCAGGAATTTAGAAAGTCAAGGCGGTGGGATTTGATTGAAATGGAAAGAAACGCTGGTGAGGCCACAACTGGAGTATTTGTGTGTCGTTCTGGTCACCACATTACAGGAAGGGCGATATTGCTCTGGAGAGAATGCAGAGGAGGTTTACAAGAATGTTGCCACGGCTGGAAAAGCACATCTACGAAGAGAGATTGGATAGGTTGGGGTTATTTTCCTTCGAACAAAGAAAGCTGAGAGGTAACTTAATTGAGGTGGAAAGAACTATGAGGGGAAGAGATAGAGTGGGCAGGATCAAATTGTTTCTCTTGGTGGAGGATTCTAGAAGCAGGAGACATAGATTCAAGATAAGTGGCAGAAGGTATCGAGAGGGCATGAGGAAGAATCTTTTTACTGGAAGGTAGTGGGAGTCTGGAATTGTGCTTGAGTTGGTGGTGGAGGCAATGACCCGAAATACTTGTAAAAAGTAATTAGATCTGCATCTTAAGTGCTGTAAGATACAGGGCTATGGACTGGGTGCAGGAAGGTGGGATTGGAAAGAGCACCTTGGTGTCCTTGGGGTGGCATGGACAAGATGGGCCGAATGGCCTATTTCTACACTGTGACGTTTCTATGGTTCTATGGCTCAGGATATTAAGGGGAACAGATAGGGGTCCATAGAGAGAAATAAGTTACACCCGTTGGGCGGGGGGGGGGGTCGCTGACCAGGGGCCGGACTCTAAATGTGCGAGGCAGTTCTTTCAGGAGTGGAATTCGGAAACATTTCTACACACACAGGAAGGGGGAAGGTTGGGACTTCTCTTCCTCAAACAATAATCAATAGATTGTTCATTTTAAATCTGACATTCTGGGTGCGATTCTCCGCTCCCGCGCCGGTTGGGAGAATCGCCTGGGTCGCCAAATTTTCCCGCCATGCCGGTCCGACGCCCTCCCGCGATTCACGGGAGCGGCCAGATTGGCACAATCGCGTTTTGCGTGGCGCAGTCCAGTGAATCGCCCGAGACAGCCAAAATGGCGATTCACCGGTACCCCCGCGATTCTCAGTGCAGATGGGCCGAGCGGCCAGCCCAAAACGGCGGGTTCCCCCCGGCGCCGTCCACACCTGGTCGCTGCCGGCGGGAACAGCGCGGGAAAGCTGGGGGGGGCCGCCTGCGGGGGGAGGAGAGGGGATCCTGCACCCGGGGGGGGGGGCCTCAATGGGGTCTGGCCCGCGATCGGTGTCCACCGATCGTTGGGCCGGCCTCTCTGAAGGAGGACCTCCTTTCTTCCACAGCCCCGCAAGATCCGTCGGACATCTTCTTGCGGGGCGGACTCGGAGAGGACGGCAACCATGCATGCGCAGGTGATGCCAGTTATGTGGCGCCGGCGGCGTCATGCATGCGGCGCCGCCTTTACGCGGCGCCAAGGCCTGGCGCGCGTAAATGACGCGGCGCCGCTCCTAGCCCATTATCCGGCCCTGAATCGGTCGGGATAGGGGCCGTTTCGCGCCGTCGTGAACCTCGACGGCGTTCACGACGGCGCGAACAGTCTGTCTCCATTTCGGAGAATCCCGCCCAGAGGATTTTGTGATCCAAAGGTTCACATTGAACAGTGAAGAGACTCGAGGGGATGAATGGGCCTCCTCTTGTTCCTGTCTAACAGTAACGGCACAGTAGCACAGAGGTTAGCACTGTGCTTCACAGCGCCAGGGACCCGGGGCGGGGGGGCGAATGGGCCTCCTGTTCTTGGGTGAAATTAACCATTTTTCTAACTGCACCTTTATTTTCAGGATTTTTACAGCCACAGTAACTGGATTGAATTGGGTTTCGCCGAACCAAACAGCAACATCATCATTCCAGACCGAGACATCGGACTGAGGGCAGGTAGGAACCCAACCTGAATCACACTTAATCTCACTGCGGTGAGAGGAGACCATTCAGCCCTTCTCGAGCCTGTTACACATGAACAGGAGGAGACCCATTGCACCCCCTCAATCCTGTTACACAGGAACAGGAGGAGGCCATTCAGCCCCGTATGACCATAAGACCATAAGGCATTGGAGCAGAATTAGGCCATTCGGCCCATCGAGCCTGCTCCACCATTCCATCATGGCTGATATGTTTCTCATCCCCATTCTCCTTCTCCCCATAACCCTGATCCTCTTATTGATCAAGAACTTATCTATCTCTGTCTTAAAGACACTCAGTGAGTGTGCACAGCCTCCACAGCCTTCTGTGGCAAAGAGTTCCACAGATTCACCACCCTCTGGCTGAAGAAATTCCTCCTCATTTGGTTTTAAAGGATCGTCCCTTCAGTCTGAGGCTGTGTCCTCGGGTTCTAGTTTTTCCAACTAATGGAAACATCCTCTCCACATCCACTCTATCCAGGCCTCGCAGTATCCTGTAAGTTTCAATAAGATCTCCCCCAACCTTCGAAACTCCAACGTGTACAGGCCCAGGGTCCTCAACTGCTCTTCATATGACAAGCTTTTCATTTCAGGGATCATTCTTGTGAAGCTCCTCTGGACCCTTTCCAAGACCAACTAATATCTTTAGATATGGGGCCCAAAACTGCTCACGATACTCCAAATGGGGTCTGACCAGAGCCTTATACAGCCTCAGAAGTACATCCCTGGTCTTGTGTTCTCGCCATGGTTCGAACCCATGGAAAAAGGTAAATTGGAAAACCCGAGTGGGAGCTGGGAAGGGGGATGGTGGGGAATGCTTCCCTGCGACGTTCCTCAATTACCTGCAGTGTGTGCAACAGTCGGCCCATGTTTTTCCGAGCGGTTTGAAGATTCTCCTGCTGGATGCCCCGAATAACTGATTGTAGCAGTTCCAGGATCTGCTCCTTTCCCTCCAGTAGCGTCTCGGAATCGAAGTGACGTTTGGAGGAGAGGACATACAAGACATCAACAGCAGCATTGTGCAAGGCCAACTCATCCAGTACCTGATTGAACAGCGAAGGGGAAACCGTTCCCTCGTAATATGCTTGGAATAAATACTCTGCCGTCAACTGATCATCCTGAAAGGGTAAAGGGTTAACATTCAGACCAATGCAAAACGTCCCCATCAAACGCACCTTCTACACTTTCTCCATCAAACACTCCCAGAATAGGTACAGCACAGGGTTAGATACAGAGTAAAGCTCCCTCAACACTGTCCCCATCAAACACTCCCAGGACAGGGACAGCACGGGGTTACATACAGAGTAAAGCTCCCACTACACTGTCTCCATCAAACACTCCCAGGCAGTGACAGCACGGGGTTAGATACAGAGTAAAGCCCCCTCTACACAGTCCCCATCAAACACTCCCAGGAAAGGTACAGCAAGGGGTTAGATACAGAGTAAAGCCCCCTCTACACTGTTCCCATCAAACTCTCCTAGGACAGGGACAGCACGGGGTTACATACAGAGTAAAGCTCCCTCTACACTGTCTCCATCAACCACTCCCAGGACAGGTACAGCACAGGGTTAGATACAGAGTAAAGCTCCCTCTACACTGTCTCCATCAACCACTCCCAGGACAGGTACAGCACAGGGTTAGATACAGAGTAAAGCCCCCTCTACACTGTTCCCATCAAACTCTCCTAGGACAGGGACAGCACGGGGTTACATACAGAGTAAAGCTCCCTCTACACTGTCTCCATCAACCACTCCCAGGACAGGTACAGCACGGGGTTAGATACAGAGTAAAGCTCCCTCTCCTTTAAAAACACGATTTCAGCGGGAGCGGAGCAGGCTAGTCAATTTCAGCGGGAGCAGTGCGCAAGTGATTTCTGGGAGGTAAGTCTCTCCTTTAAAAACACTTGTCTTTGCAGGAGCAGGCCAGTCGATTTCAGCGGGAGCGGAGCAGGCTAGTCAATTTCAGCGGGAGCAGTGCCTACCTAACTGCTGATTGAACCTGCACGTTAACCTTAAGAGAGTCTTGAACTCGGACTCCTCAGTGTCTTTGTGCTTCTGATTTCCGAAGCCTTTTCCCCATTTAGAAAATAGTCTATGGCTCCATTGTTCCGACCAAAGTGCATAACCTCACACATTGTATTCCATCTGCCACTTCTTTGCCCACTCTCCGAGCCTGTCCCAACTCCTTCTGCAGCCCCCCCGCTTCTTCAATACCACATGTCCCTCTGCAGAGGTTTGTATCATCTGCAAACTTAGCAACAGTGCCCTCAGTTCCTTCTTCCAGATCATTCGTGTATCTGTGAAAAGTTGTGGTCCCAGCACAGACCCCTGAGGCACACCATGAGTCACCGGCTGCCATCCTGAAAAAGACCCCGTTATCCCCACTCTCTGCCTTCTGCCAGTCAGCCAATCCTCTATCCGTGTCAGTATCCGACCCTTAACACGATAGGCTCTTAACTTATTTAACAGCCTCCTATACGCACCTTGTCAAAGGCCTTCTGGAAATCTAAATAGATCACGTCCACTGGTTCTCCTTTGCCTAACTTCTTTGTTACGTCCCCAAAGAATTCTAACAGATTTGTCAGACGTGTCCTCCGCTTGACGGAGCCGTGCTGACTCAGTCCTATTATATCATGCACTTCCAAGAACTCTGTAACCTCATCTTTAATAATGGACTCTAAAATCTTGGCAATGACCGAAGTCAGGCTAACCGGCCTATCATTTCCCATCTCAGTGAAACCACTTATCTTCCCAGGCTGCTGTTCGGATTTCTCATGCTCTGCTCAGTTCCGGTCTCATTACTACCATTAGAGCCCGACAGATTATAAACCACAAAACATATTTTCAAACTATAAGTGATAAAAGTTGGAAAGATTGACCTACCTTGTCCATCACTTAGCTCTCAGCTCTCTCCATTGTATCCTCAGCTGCAGCAGGGCAAGACCCCTTTCTGAAGATTTAAAAGTTACAAAGCAAGGAGAAAACGCAAAGAGCACCTCTTGCAACTCTGGAACGAATTACTACTCAGCTTCAAATTCACAAGTTTAAAGCTCCCTCTGCCTGTGCCTCCCTCCGGATGTGGCCTCTCTCACTGCTAATGCGCAAAGCCCCCCGCCTCGAGCCTGTTACACAGGAACAGGAGGAGGCACAGAAAACAGTTTCACTCTCTCGACCCTATTGAATCCTTTAGTCATCTTAAATCTGTCCATTAGATCACCCCCTTCATCTTCCTGACCAGGGGGTACTCAAGCCCATTCTGTGCGACCTGCCCTCATAATTTAACCCTTTCAGCCCGAGAACAGTCTGGTGAACCTGAGGTGCCCCACCTCAAAGGTCAATATCTCCTTTCTGAGATGCAGGGGCCCAGAACGGAACCCGGTGGACTCCCGATGTGGGTGGGATCTGAGCAGAGGTTGATAAATCTAGAAGATCATGGCGCCGAGGACCCGAGTTTGATTCTGGCCCTGGGTCACTGTCCGTGTGGAGTTTGCACATTCTCCCCGTGTCTGCGTGGGTCTCACCCCCACAACCCAATGATGTGCAGGGTAGGTGGATTGGCCATGCTAAATTCGCCCTTAATTGGAAACAAAATTAAAGATAAATCTGGAAGGATATTTGGATTGTAGGTGTCCGATTGGAGCGGGTTATCCGGAACATGGAGGCGGAGCCCGCGACTGAATTTAATCCCTTATGTGCCTGACAGGAAAGGACGAGAGGACGTGCAGCAACTGCGGGACCGATGTTTGTCACGGTAACATTCCCGAAAGTATCAAATTCAGGAAGGTCCTCACCACCGGATATTTCAACATCCTGCCATTGGGCAAGCCGGAAGGTGAGTGCGTGAAGGCCCGGTGGAGGGGAGGGTGTTGGGTTCACAGAGTCTAAAGTGCCTCAGTCTGCGGACTCCGCCAACTGCAGTGCTGGACTCCCAAGAAGGTTCTCAGGAACTCTGGACCTTGGCAACAGAGCAGCTCCCAGGAATCTGGAATGAAACCCAGTGTGTAAATATGATTTACTGGGATGTTCACTAGGGTAAAGATTGTGTATAAATATGATTCACTCGGATAAAGGTAGTGTATCAATATGATTTTGATGACTCTATTGTGGTTTCAGGTAAATGTAGCCATGGAGGCAAACTCGACGGGACGCGTCACAGCGATGCTGAGGGTGGGATTAATAAAGATACTGTCAGCTCTCCTCATGGATACCTGCACAGTGAAGCAGCCCGCGTGGCCATTCTAGCAACTGAAGAGGCATTTGGGCATATCCGCGAAGCGGTTGGTGACAAACATTTCCTGAGGTGAGGCAGGGTCCATGGCTGATCGAAGCCCAATTGAAACACAGATCGAGTGTATTCAGAGTTATCTACGGGGATGGGAATCCCGCTCGGCGTTAGATTCACTGGACCAGTAATGCAGCGGCCCAGTTAAACCTCCGGGAACATGGGTTCAAATCCTAAACATGGAAGCCGATGAAATTGAAATTTAGTTAAGAAAATCCAGATTCGAAAGTTCGTCTCAGTAATGGTGACCCCCCATGACAATGTCCACCTGTCTCAGCAATGGTGACCCCCCACATGACAATGTCCACCTGTCTCAATAATGGTGACCCCCCATGACAATGTCCACCTGTCTCAGCAATGGTGACCCCCCACATGACAATGTCCACCTGTCTCAATAATGGTGACCCTTCATGCAAATGTCCACCTGTCTCAGTAATGGTGACCCCCCATGACAATGTCCACCTGTCTCAGTAATGGTGACCCCCATGAAAATGTCCACCTGTCTCAGTAATGGTGACCCCCCATGAAAATGTCCACCTGTCTCAGTAATGGTGACCCCCCATGACAATGTCCACCTGTCTCAGTAATGGTGACCCCCCATGACAATGTCCACCTGCCTCAGTAATGGTGACCCCCTATGACAATGTCCACCTGTCTCAGCAATGGTGACCCCCATGACAATGTCCACCTGTCTCAGTAATGGTGACCCCCCATGACAATGTCCACCTGTCTCAGTAATGGTGACCCCCCATGACAATGTCCACCTGTCTCAGTAATGGTGAGCCCCCATGAAAATGTCCACCTGTCTCAGTAATGGTGACCCCCCATGACAATGTCCACCTGTCTCAGTAATGGTGAGCCCCCATGACAATGTCTACCTGTCTCAGTAATGGTGACCCCCATGAAAATGTCCACCTGTCTCAGTAATGGTGACCCCCCATGACAATGTCCACCTGTCTCAGTAATGGTGACCCCCCATGAAAATGTCCACCTGTCTCAGTAGTGGTGACCCCCCATGAAAATGTCCACCTGTCTCAGTAATGGTGACCCCCCATGACAATGTCCACCTGTCTCAGTAATGGCGACCCCCCATGACAATGTCCACCTCTCTCAGTAATGGCGACCCCCCATGACAATGTCCACCTGTCTCAGTAATGGTGACCCCCCCCATGACAATGTCCACCTGTCTCAGTAATGGTGACCCCCATGACAATGTCCACCTGTCTCAGTAATGGTGACCCCCATGACAATGTCCACCTGTCTCAGTAATGGTGACCCCCCATGAAAATGTCCACTTGTCTCAGTAATGGTGACCCCCCATGACAATGTCCACCTGTCTCAGTAATGGTGACCCCCCATGACAATGTCCACCTGTCTCAGTAATGGTGACCCCCCATGACAATGTCCACCTGTCTCAGTAATGGTGACCCCCCATGACAATGTCCACCTGTCTCAGTAATGGTGAGCCCCCATGAAAATGTCCACCTGTCTCAGTAATGGTGACCCCCCATGACAATGTCCACCTGTCTCAGTAATGGTGAGCCCCCATGACAATGTCTACCTGTCTCAGTAATGGTGACCCCCATGAAAATGTCCACCTGTCTCAGTAATGGTGACCCCCCATGACAATGTCCACCTGTCTCAGTAATGGTGACCCCCCATGAAAATGTCCACCTGTCTCAGTAATGGTGACCCCCCATGAAAATGTCCACCTGTCTCAGTAATGGTGACCCCCCATGACAATGTCCACCTCTCTCAGTAATGGCGACCCCCCATGACAATGTCCACCTGGTCCAGCAATTTCCCCTTCACAGAAGGGAATTTCCTTGTGAAACTCGGTGTGGAGTACACAGGTCAGGTGCCCCGAACCTGACGGACTGCGTACGGGTCTCCTGAATGGGCCGGAAGGAACCTGCACGTATGCAGTTCTGCCCCCTCGCGTTCTTCGGGCTCGGGACAGCTCCCTGCCCATTTCTGTCCAAAGAGAAAAGCAGAAGGGTGACCGAGTGCAGAGTACCAGAGCGGAACAGCGGAAGCAGACAGAGAGAGGTCCCGGCCTGGGAGTTCCAGCTAAGAGGCAGAGATCTGTTTTGATTACATTTGGTATTTGGGTGTGCCACATGATGTGCTTGAGCACAATCCGCCTGTTAATTCACATGGAAGTCAAACTAACCCCGAATGTTAGAGCATAAGACAGACATTGATCATTGTTTAGAAGTATTATCATTAGAAGTATTTAAAGTGGAGGTGCATAAATGTTTGATAGATCGAGGAACAGGGCTACGGGAAACGATCAGCCATGATCATATCGAATGGCGGGGCAGGCATGTGACCTCCTTTTGCTTCTGATTCTTGTGTTCTTTTGTCTTCTTGACCTCGCTTGATAAAGTTCATTTTATTTGTTCGGAACCCAGGGAAGCACATAGTTCACATCACCGAGCAAGTCGTTGGAGTCTCAAACCTTGGCTGACTTTAGTCAAAACGCTATCAGCCACTAACTGGACCTTAGGCGGGGCAGGCGGGCGGGAGATCAAGCCGAGGATGGTAACAACTTGCCGTCCTCGCCCATATCTAGGCCGAGGGGGGACGCCAGACTGGCTGCAATGCGATGGACACTTTAATTGACCTATGTCTGATATGGCTGGGCCCAGACCCTCCGCCGAAACAGGGGCGGACTGCAAAATGATCCGGCACACCCAGCCAGGCACACCCACATGCCGCGGAGAATACCCACCGCAGATTGTGAGAATCAGAGGATTGTGAGGGGGCAGGAGGAGGCCATTCGGCCCATCATGTCTGCATCGACTCTCCAAATGAGCATCCTGATTGATGCGACCATCAATTCACACGAAATCAGGAGTAGAAGTAAACTGTGGCTTTAATCAACTAGAACAGTGCCTGCCTGCGACTGATCTGTTAGTGGGTGCCGCCTACAGGATGACTCTTCTTATACCTCACCTCAAGGGGCGGAGCCAGGGGCAGAGCCCACACAGGCCCCAACATGCTACATCATAGGTAATACCTTACAATGGTCCATAGGTGGAGCCCACATGGGCAACAGCATAATACAGATATGTATATGGTGAATTGTTACAGCAATACATTCACCACACTGACTTAATGCCTTTCCCCTGCTTTTTCCCCGGACCCCTGCACATTGTTTCTGTTCAAGTAATTACGTAATAGCCCCTCGAGCCTCTCGATTGAACCTGCCCCCACCACACTTCCAGGCAGAATGTTCCAGATCACAACCATTCACTGTGTAGGAAAAGGTTTTCTCTCACATCAGATTTGCTTCTTTTAAGAATCACTTTAAATCTATGCCCTCTCGTTCTTGATGCTTTTACAATTCTCCCCTTCTACTCTGTCCATCCCCTCCATCCCCTCATGATTCAGAACATCTCTATCAAATCGTCTCTCAGCCTCCTTGTGTCCAAGGGGAACAGCTCCAACCTCTCCAATCTATCCTCATAACTGATGTTTCTCACCCCTGGTGGATGTGGTCAGGAGTGAATGGTGAGTGAAGTCTGCTGCTCTGCCTTGTGTTAAATGACTCACTGGACTGTTGTCGCCCGATGTCCATGTTGCAGGTTTCTGAATGCTGACAGCCCCTCAGCCCTGAGCTTTGTCATCGACACCACGCGGAGCATGGCAGCAGAGATCAAGGCGGTGAAAGAGATAGCCAGCTCCATCATTGACAGCAGACAGGGGACCCTTCAGGAGCCCAACTTCTATGTATTGGTGCCCTTCAACGATCCAGGTCAGAGCACTGCGCCGGAAGCAGAGTGAGGCAGGGTACCTGGGAAAGAGCTTGATAGAGTGACAAGCGTTTACAGTGCAGCACCAGGCCCTCTGTGCCCTTCTGTTTCTTGCCGATGCTGACCATGCAGTGACTGCCTCAGCATCCACGACAATCCCAGGGAATCATTAGCCTAGAATCTTCTGCGAGTGGCTGCACACGGCAGTGCCCGGATGTTGACTCAGTCCCGTCCACACCCGCCTGCCCGCCAGCATTCACTCGCTGACACGGATTGAGTCCCAGAACGGCAACGCTGCAATTCTAAAGCTGTCGTTGTTTTCAAATCTCTCCTCATCCCGCACACTGGGCTGGATTCTCCGCATTGCGTTCGGTGACAGGACGGAGAATTTGTTTTCCTGCACAAAATCGGGACCGGCGGCAGTTTCGGAATTCTCCGCCACCGAAAACCAGCGTACGCGCCGAGTATCCACCGCCTCAGGCAATTTGCCTGAGGCCCGCCCAGCGATTCTCCGTCCACAACCGGCCGAATTCCCGACGGCGTGGACCTATCATGGTCCCACTGTCCGATATCCTCGCGTAGTGGCTGCGGACTCAGTCCGGGATCGCTACAGTCGGGGCAGGGCCAATCGGAGCGCGGGGGGGGGCCTCATTCGGGACTGGGGGACTATGTGTGTGGGCGGTCCGGGGCAGGCAAGCGCCCAATGCAAGGCACTATTTTGTTGGTCCAGGTCCGCAGGCTGAGTCTGCCATGGAGCACAGTGCGTGCCCATGCATGACCCCTGATCCAGAAGTGCAGGGGGCAGTATCGGCAGCTACAGCTGCGAGCTCTGACAGCTGCCTGCTAGCCCCCTGCAAGACGGTGAATCTGTGGCCTTTTGAAGCCTGTTTTCCTGGCGTAAAAAGACCACAGTTTTCACGATGGCGTGGGGACATACTCTGAAACGTCCTCCAGTCCCTGCAACCCACCCTATCTCTGTAACCTCCACCAACAACCCCTAAAAATCTTCCTATCACTGTAACCTCCCCCAGCCCCTACAACCCACCCTATCTCTGTAACCTCCTCCAGCCCGACAACCCTCCCTATCTCTGTAGCCTCCCCCAGCCTCTACAGCCCTCCTTATCTCTGTAACCTCCTCCAGTCCCTACATCTCTTCCTATCTCTGTAATCTCCTCCAGCCCCTACAACCCTCCCTATCTCTGTAATCTCTTCCAGTCCCTATATCTCTTCCTATCTCTGTAACCTCCTCCAGTCCCTACAACACTCCCGATCTCTGTAACCTCCTCCCCCCTAGAACCCTCAGTAGCTGTGTAACCTCCTCCAGCCCCTACAACCCTCCCTCTCTCTGTAACCTCCCCCAGCCACTACAACCCTCCCTATCTCCGTAACCTCCTCCAGCCCAACAACCCTCCCTATCTCTGTAACCTTCTCCAGCCCTACATCGCTCCCTATCTCTGTAACCTCCCTTGGCCCTACAAGCGTCCCTACCTCTGTAACTTCCTCCAGTCCGACAACACTCCCTATCTCTGTAACTTCCTCCAGCTCCTACAACCCTCCCTATATCTGTAACCACCTCCAGCCCCTGAAACCCTCCCGATCTCTGTAACCTCCTCCAGGCCCTACAATCCTCCGAGATCTCTGCACCCCTCCAATTCCGCCCTCTCGATCATCCCGCGATTCCAATCGCTCCATCATTGGTTGCCTTGCATTCAGCTGCCTGGGGAGGCGCTAAGCTCTGGAATTACCCCCTAAACCTCTCCACGTCTCTGTCATGATATGCAAACACGCAACCAGTGAACACTCAGAATAGGACACAACCAATGGACAGTCAGGATACTCAGAGGTGGCATCACCACAAGGGGGCATGACATAAACACTATAAAAGGGATGAGGGACTCACACCCTGCCTCTTTACACAGACAGACATCTAGAGAGTTAGACAGGGTTGATCAGTAGCATCACAACCCAGCACGTGGCTTAGAGCAAGCTGGTACAGTTAGACTGAGTTACTACAGTTAGATTAGCAGAGAGTCGAACTCATTTGAGAACTGTGTTAATAGTTCAATAAACACGTTGAACACATTTCAGAGTCTGGAGCATCCTTTAGTTAAAACTGCATCAAGTAGCAGCCTGTGTTATCCAAAGCAGCAAAACACAACATGATACCAGGAGTGACTGTTCAATCTATTTAGTTCAACTCAGCAAGATCCGTGACAACCAGCTACTGCATACAGGCACAATGGACAAGATTCAGGCTCCTCATCAGCTCAGGACCACCGGCAATCTTAGTGCCAACTGGCGATCATTCAAGCAGAAATTTCAACTATACATGGAAGCATCCGACCTCAATGGCGCGACCGATGCTCGGAAGATAGCTCTTCTACTCATTACTGCGGGTGACCATGCAATAGAGATCTTCAACTCCTTTCACTTTTCTGAAGGGCAGGACAAAACGAAGTACCAAACCATCCTGGACAAATTCGACAGCCACTGCAAGGTGGACAAGAACAAAATCTTTGAGCGCTACATCTTCAAGCAGAGGATGCAAGGTAAAGCCGAATCCTTCACCTCCTATCTAATGACTGCTAGCGTGATCCTGCAACTTCGGTGATATCACTGACTCCATGATCAGAGACCAAATCGTTTTTGGAGTCCACGCAGATCCTCTGCGAGAGCAATTGTTGAAAATCATGCACATGACCCTGCCAGTCGTGATTGAAACGTGTACTGTGCATGAGCACTCTAAAAATCGCTAATCACAGTACAAAACGGCAGAAAGTGAAAAACAAGCCTCCCACGAGGTGGAGAGTGTTCAGGCCATCTCCCGGATGCAGCGCCTCCACATTGGCGTAAACGGCCATTTTGCGCGCTCTTCCAGGGGCCCGACGCATGCGCAATGCAATCGGGAACACGAAACGGCCAAAAACCGCACTGCGCTGGTGCAGACGTCTATGAACCGCACCGCGCATGCGCAACAACGCACTGAGCAGACGTCATGATGTGTGCGAACTGCGGCACCGTGCATTTTTTAAAAAACTGCCCTGCAAGAGGCAGACGCTGTTTAAACTGTGGGAAACCAAACCACTATGCAGCCCTGTGCAGATCTGCACCACCAGTCAGGAGCCAGCGCTCCCAATTCCGACAGCGGTAGGGTAGGGTGCTCTTTCCAAGAGCCGGTGCAGACTCAATGGGCCGAAGGGTCTCCTTCTGCACTGTAAATTCATTGTTAATTAGAGATAGTATAACAGCTGCAGAAAGGCAGTTCGAGGAGTATCAGCCTACTGAGGTAGTATGGGTTGAAGTCAGAAATAGGAAAGGAGCAGTCACCTGGATAGGAGTTTTCTATAGGCCCCCCAATAGTAGCAGAGATGTGGAGGAACAGATTGGGAAACAGATTTTGGAAAGGTGCAGAAGTCACAGGGTAGTAGTCATGGGTGAGTTTAACTTCCCAAATATTGAGTGGAAACTCTTTAGATCAAATCGTTTGGATGGGGTGGTGTTTGTGCAGTGTGTCCAGGAAGCTTTTCTAACACAGTATGTAGATTGTCCGACCGAGGAGGGGCAATATTGGATTTAGTACTTGGTAATGAACCAGGACAAGTGATAGATTTGTTAGTGGGGGAGCATTTTGGAGATAGTGACCACAATTCTGTGACTTCCACTTTAGTAATGGAGAGGGATAGGTGCGTGCAACAGGGCAAGGTTTACAATTGGGGGAAGGGGAAATACGATGTTGTCAGACAAGAATTGAAGTGCATAAGTTGGGAACATAGGCTGTCAGGGAAGGACACAAGTGAAATGTGGAACTTGTTCAAGGAACAGGTACTACGTGTCCTTGATATGTATGTCCCTGTCAGGCAGGGAAGAGATGGTCGAGTGAGGGAACCATGGTTGATAAGAGAGGTTGAATGTCTTGTTAAGAGGAAAAAGGAGACTTATGTAAGGCTGAGGAAACAAGGTTCAGACAGGGCGTTGGAGGGATACAAGATAGCCAGGAGGGAACTGAAGAAAGGGATTAGGAGAGCTAAGAGAGGGCATGAACAATCTTTGGCGGGTAGGATCAAGGAAAACCCCAAGGCCTTTTACACATATGTGAGAAATATGAGAATGACTAGAGCGAGGGTAGGTCCGATCAAGGACAGTAGCGGGAGATTGTGTATTGAGTCTGAAGAGATAGGTGAGGTCTTGAACGAGTACTTTTCTTCTGTATTTACAAATGAGAGGGGCCATATTGTTGAAGAGGACAGTGTGAAACAGACTGGTAAGCTCGAGGAAATACTTGTTAGGAAGGAAGATGTGTTGTGCATTTTGAAAAACTTGAGGATAGACAAGTCCCCCGGGCCTGACGGGATATATCCAAGGATTCTATGGGAAGCAAGAGATGAAATTGCAGAGCCGTTGGCAATTATCTTTTCGTCCTCACTGTCAACAGGGGTGGTAACAGGGGATTGGAGAGTGGCGAATGTCGTGCCCCTGTTCAAAAAAGGGAATAGGGATAACCCTGGGAATTACAGGCCAGTTAGTCTTACTTCGGTGGTAGGCAAAGTCATGGAAAGGGTACTGAAGGATAGGATTTCTGAGCATCTGGAAAGACACTGCTTGATTAGGGATAGTCAGCACGGATTTGTGAGGGGTAGGTCTTGCCTTACAAGTCTTATTGAATTCTTTGAGGAGGTGACCAAGCATGTGGATGAAGGTAAAGCAGTGGATGTAGTGTACATGGATTTTAGTAAGGCATTTGATAAGGTTCCCCATGGTAGGCTTATGCAGAAAGTAAGGAGGCATGGGATAGTGGGAAATTTGGCCAGTTGGATAACGAACTGGCTAACCGATAGAAGTCAGAGAATGGTGGTGGATGGGAAATATTCAGCCTGGATCCCAGTTACCAGTGGTGTACCACAGGGATCAGTTCTGGGTCCTCTGCTGTTTGTGATTTTCATTAATGACTTGGATGAGGGAGTTGAAGGGTGGGTCAGTAAATTTGCAGACGATACGAAGATTGGTGGAGTTGTGGATAGTGAGGAGGGCTGTTGTCGGCTGCAAAGAGACATAGATAGGCTGCAGAGCTGGGCTGAGAAGTGGCAGATGGAGTTTAACCCTGAAAAGTATGAGGTTGTCCATTTTGGAAGGACAAATATGAATGCGGAATACAGGGTTAACGGTAGAGTTCTTGGCAATGTGGAGGAGCAGAGAGATCTTGTGGTCTATGTTCATACATCTTTGAAAGTTGCCACTCAAGTGGATAGAGCTGTGAAGAAGGCCTATGGTGTGCTAGCGTTCATTAACAGAGGGATTGAATTTAAGAGCCGTGAGGTGATGATGCAGCTGTACAAAACTTTGATAAGGCCACATTTGGAGTACTGTGTACAGTTCTGGTCGCCTCATTTTAGGAAGGATGTGGAAGCTTTGGAAAAGGTGCAAAGGAGATTTACCTGGATGTTGCCTGGAATGGAGAGTAGGTCTTACGAGGAAAGGTTGAGGGTGCGAGGCCTTTTCTCATTAGAATGGAGAAGGATGAGGGGCGACTTGATAGAGGTTTATAAGATGATATGGGGAATAGATAGAGTAGACAGTCAGAGACTTTTTCCCCGGGTGGAACAAACTATTACAAGGGGACATAAATTTAAGGTGAATGGTGGAAGATATAGGGGGGATGTCAGAGGTAGTTTCTTTACCCAGAGAGTAGTGGGGGCATGGAATGCACTGCCTGTGGAAGTAGTTGAGTCAGAAACATTAGGGACCTTCAAGCAGCTATTGGATAGGTACATGAATTACGGTAAAATGATATAGTGTAGATTTATTTGTTCTTAAGGGCAGCACGATAGCATTGTGGATAGCACAATTGCTTCACAGCTCCAGGGTCCCAGGTTCGATTCCGGCTTGGGTTACTGTCTGTGCGGAGTCTGCACATCCTCCCCGTGTCTGCGTGGGTTTCCTCTGGGTGCTCCGGTTTCCTTCCACAGTCCAAAGATGTGCAGGTTAGGTGGATTGGCCATGATAAATTGCCCTTAGTGTCCAAAATTGCCCTTAGTGTTGGGTGGAGGTGTTGACTTTGTGTAGGGTGCTCTTTCCAAGAGCCGGTGCAGACTCAATGGGCCGAATGGCCTTCTTCTGCACTGTAAATTCAATGATAATCTATGATTAATCTAGGACAAAGGTTCGGCACAACATCGTGGGCCGAAGGGCCTGTTCTGTGCTGTATTTTTCTATGTTCTAGCAGTGCACCAGAAGTGTGCAACACCGAATGCATGACTCTGATCCAGGCAGTGCGGCGGATCCAGATGATGAATACCTGGACAACACTTACCGAGTGGGCATTATTACGAAGTGCGAATACGCCACACCGGACACATCGCGAGTCCAATCAATCCTGGCCGTGGATTCTGAGGACGAATGGCATGCAGTGATGAAGGTCAACGACTGCCCCACTCAGTTCAAACTGGACACAGGTGCCTTCGCCAACCTGATTTTGCAGGTGGACTTCAAGGGAATCGAGAAGCCCCCCACAATCCTTCCAGCTGCCTGCAAACTCCTGGACTACAATGGAAACTCAATCAAGGCACTGGGGTCCTGCCATCTGCAGGTGTCCAGCTGACACACACAAGCAAGCTTACGCTTCGAGATTGTTAAACCAGACAGGGCGTCCCTGCTAGGTGCGCACGCCTGCAAGCAACTGAACCTCATTCAAAGGGTCTACACCATGACGCCGTCCCATTCGGATCTTCAGACCAGCATCGATGACATCCTAACCCAGCACCCAGATGTATTTAGTGGGATGAGCAAACTGCCGTACGAGTACAAGATTCTACTGCAGCCTGATGCCAAGCCAGTGGTCCATGCACCACGACGAGTCCCTGCTCCACTGAGAGAGCGCCTGAAAGCAGAGTTCACGAGTCTACAACAAAAAGGCATCATCTCCAAGGTCACTGAACCAACCGACTGGGTCAACTCGATGGTGTGCGTAAAGAAACCTTCGGGGGACCTACGCATCTGCATTGACTCCAAGGATCTAAACAAAAACATTATACGGGAACGTTACCCCATCCCTAAGAGGGAAGAAATCACGAGTGAGATGGCACACGCGCGCTTCTTCACAAAATTGGACGCATCCCAAGGATTTTGGCAAATCCAACTTGAAGAATCCAGCAGAAGGCTCTGCACCTTCAACAGGCCTTTTGGCAGGTTCTGCTACAACCGAATGCCATTTGGCATCATCTCGGCATCAGAGATTTTCCATCGCATCATGGAACAGATGATGGAGGGAACAGAAGGGGCTCGTGTCTTTGTTGACGATGTCATAATCTGGTCCACAACCCCAGAGGAACATGTGTCGTGACTCAAGAAAGTATTCCGATGCATACATGAACATAGCCTCAAGCTAAACATGCCACCGATCTGGACGTGTTATCCCCGGCAGACACACTCAGGATCAAGATACCGGATGGTGGGTGGTCTGCTCCAGCTGTTGTTGTTCGACAGGCCGCGCCCAGATCCTGTGTCATACGTATGGCTGATGGCTCCATTGTGCAAAGGAATCGAAGGGCTCTGCGAAAAGTTTCTTGTCCACAACCACTTTCCCCTCCATTTCCACATGTCGAATTGCCACCTCCAGACATCTTGAACCACGAGGCCACCAGTCGTGCCTCACACTCGCCTGTCAAGACACCGTCATTCCCTCCACCACCTCTCCGGCGATCCATGAGGATCAGACGCAAGAGTCAGAGACTGGACTTATCAGCATTTGTTCTGTTTGTTCTGTTCTGTATTCCTCAGTCAGTCACATTAGACGGACACATTCACATGTATATACATCTCAAAAAAAGGGGGAGATGTCATGATATGCAAACATGCAACCAATGAACACTCAGAATAGGGCACAACCAATGGGCAGTCAGGACACTCAGAGGTGGCATCACCACAAGGGGACATGACATAAACACTATAAAAGGGATGAGGCACTCACACCCTGCCTCTTTCCACAGACAGACATCTAGAGAGTTAGACAGGGTTGATCAGCAGCATCACACCCCAGCACGTGGCTTAGAGCAAGCTGGTACAGTTAGACTGAGTTACTACAGTTAGATTACCAGAGAGTCGAACTCATTTGAGAACTGTGTTAATAGTTCAATAAACACGTTGAACACATTTCAGAGTCTGGAGCATCCTTTGTTAAGACTGCATCAAGTAGCAGCCTGTGTTATCCGAAGCAGCAAAACACAACAGTCCCTCCCCCTCTCTCTCTCTCTGTCTCTGTCAGACATAGCTTGCAGTGAGGGTTTCTTGGAGTGAAAAAGGCTGGGAGGTACTCGCTGTGTGTTCCTCATTGCGGAGGGGGCTGGTGACATGCGTGGGGAATTGGGAGGGGGGAATGTGCGGGGTCGGGGTTGGCATGGCCACAGATGGTTACTAACATCCGTGCTGATTCTCCCGCAGATTTCGGTCCCGCCTTCAAGACCACCAACTCGGATAAATTCAAACGGAAACTCTCATCACTGATAGCTAGAGGAGGAGGTGGTGGAACAGAAATGAGTCTGAGCGGAATACAGGCCAGTCCTCTCAAAATACTGCTACACCTGGGGATGTCTCTCTAAATACCCACCCCCCTCCCCCCACCGCCATTACACTCCTGTATCTGGGGAGGTCTCTCTAAACCTCTCCGTATCTCTCTCACACTCCTGTATCTGGAGAGGTCTCTCTAACCCTCTCTCTCTCTCTCACTCCTGTATCTGGAGAGGTCTCTCTAACCCTCTGTCTCTCTCACTCCTGTATCTGGGGAGGTCTCTCTAACCCTCTCTCTCTCTCTCTCATTCCTGTATCTGGTGAGGTCTCTCTAACCCCCTCTCTCTCACACTCCTGTATCTGGGGGGGTCTCCCTAACCCTCTCTCTCTCTCTCTCACTCCTGTATCTGGAGAGGTCTCTCTAACCCTCTCTCTCTCTCTCTCATTCCTGTATCTGGTGAAGTCTCTCTAACCCCCTCTCTCTCACACTCCTGTATCTGGGGAGTTCTCTCTAACCCTCTCTCTCTCTCTCTCTCTCACTCCTGTATCTGGGGAGGTCTCTCTAACCCTTTCTCTCTCGCACTCCTGTATCTGGTGAGGTCTCTCTAACCCTCTCTCACACTCCTGTATCTGGGGCGATCTCTCTAACCCTCTCTCTCTCATACTCCTGTATCTGGGGAGGTCTCTCTACCCCTCTCTCTCTCTCACTCCTGTATCTGGGGAGGTCTCTCTAACTCTCTCTCTCTCACACTCCTGTATCTGGAGAGGTCTCTCTAACCCTCTCTCTCTCTCTCACTCTTGTATCTGGGGAGGTCTCTCTAAACCTCTCTCTATCTCTCTCACACTCCTGTATCTGGGGAGGTCTCTCTAATCCTCTCTCTCTCTCACACTCCTGTATCTGGGGAGGTCTCTCTAACCCTCTCTCTCTCTCTCACTCCTGTATCTGGAGAGGTCTCTCTACCCCTCTCTCTCGCACACTCCTGTATCTGGGGAGGTCTCTCTAACCCTCTCTCTCTCTCACTCCTGTATCTGGGGAGGTCTCTCTAAACCTCTCTCTATCTCTCTCACACTCCTGTATCTGGGGAGGTCTCTCTAATCCTCTCTCTCTCTCACACTCCTGTATCTGGGGAGGTCTCTCTAACCCTCTCTCTCTCTCACTCCTGTATCTGGGGAGGTCTCTCTAACCCTCTCTCACTCACACTCCTGTATCTGGAGAGGTCTCTCTAACCCTCTCTCTCTCACACTCCTTTATCTGAAGAGATCTCTCTAACTCTCTCTCTCTCACACTCCTGTATCTGGGGAGGTCTCTCTAACCCACTCTCTCTCACACTCCTGTATCTGGGGAGGTCTCTCTAACCATCTCTCTCTCTCAATCCTGTATCTGGGGAGGTCTCTCTAACCCTCTCTCTCTCACACTCCTGTATCTGGGGAGGTCTCTCTAACCCTCTCTCTCTCTCAATCCTGTATCTGGGGAGGTCTCTCTAACCTCCTCTCTCTCACACTCCTGTATCTGGGGAGGTCTCTCTAAACCCCCCCCCCCCCCCCCCCGTCTCTCTCTGACACACATTCCTGTATCTGGGGAGGTCTCTCTAACCCTCTCTCTCTCTCACTCCTGTATCTGGGGATGTCTCTCCAACCCTCTCTCTCTCTCTCACTCCTGTATCTGGGGAGGTCTCTCTAATCCTCTCTCTCTCTCACTCCTGTATCTGGGGAGGTCTCTCTAACCCTCTGTCTCTCTCTCTCCTGTATCTGGGGAGGTCTCTCTAATCCCTCCCTCTCTCTCACTCCTTTATCTGGGGAGGTCTCTCTAACACCACCCCCCTCCCTCTCTGACACACAGTCCTATATATCTGGGGAGGTATCTCTAACCACCCCCCTCCTCTCTCTCACTCCTGTATCTGGGGAGGGCTCTCTAACCCGCCACCCCTCCCTCTCTGACACACTCTCCTGTATCTGGGGAGGTCTCTCTAACCCCCCCCTCTCTCTATGACACACACTCCTGTATCTGGGAGGTGTCTCTAACCGCTGTTGCTAACTTTTGGTTGGCTCTTAAATGTTGTTTGTTGTGTCTTTCCTTAATTTGCTCTGTTTCTATAACCTTTGCTCTTGAGTCACCAGGTACCTTTATGATACCACCACTATGTTCAAGTTCAAGTGCTGATCAATATCTCAATACACCAGTTAGTACGTTTCAAGTCAAAACACATTTTTTATACACAGTCAATCACTACTCATGCATAAAACTCTACTTACTAGACTATCTCTAACACTAAAAGGCCTATACTTAGCTTTGGAACTGGCCCACCAGGTCAGGGGAACAAATGGCCTTTCATTCGATTCTGAGTCTGCTGGCTTCAAAGCTGGTATAGACTGGTAGCTAGGAGCGCCTATCACATAGCATGCGTTGACTGGAGACTTTCTTGTTGGTGCAGCCACTAGGCAGGTTACGGTCAAGGGTTGTTTCGAGCTGCTGAGAGACCCTGCCAAGAAGGACAAATTGAACATGGAGACTCTATTTTATAGTCCCCAGGGGCTTTACGCCCTTTTGGGCGGACCCCGTACCTGGTTCCAAGTGATTGGACTAAGTTCTGATCACTTGGATCGATTTCTCCAATACTGGAGCTGTTCCCTGATCGCTGGGCGGTTCCTAAGTGTCCGTTGGCCTTCCTTAGTCTTGGCTCCTGCTGGCGCCGAGGAGTCTGGCTTGGCCTTGTTTACCTTAACTGTTTCCAATTGTTCCCGGGGATCGCTCATTAATATGTAGATAGTTGTTAGTTTCAGTGCTGTCTGGGTTCCTGCAAGTTCTGATATACAGGAAACTTTGCACCTACTTGTTTTTCCTGTGTTTGACTGAATTTCCCTGCATTCTTAGCGGATCTCCATTTTAAAGTCGGGAAGATGCCAACCCAAGTGGCTACACACCCTCCTTGTGATCCCTAACGCGAAGCGTGAAGGATCACGTAACTGCGTCGTCTTCACTCCCTGACCCAGCGAGCACTCTTCCCTGGCCTTTACACTGACCATAACTATGCAAGAAATTTTTAACTGACAATTCTAAGTGTCGCCATGTCACAACAGGGACATGCAGTACAACATATATATAAAAATACGGTACCTCTAACTATCTTCCATAAACTACACTCACTTAAACATCCAATCATACTAACTTCCTAACAATACAAAAATAATAGCAGCATTCACATTTCCCTCTGGCTTGGTGGTCAAGCTCAGAGTTGTACAATCTTTCAGTTGCAAATGAGACATATTCCTTTATTCACAAATGACACAAAACAAATGTCCTTTATTGTAGATCAAGGGGTTCGGGGGCCTGGTGAAAACCAAAAGTAGAGGATCTTATCCTGTATACCAGGGTACGAGAGCGGTAGGCTCTCCTTCACCATTTTCTCATGCGGATAGTCTGCACGATGCTGCAGAATATCGCCAGTGCTAAAAGGGATTCAATTACATATGAAAGGGAGTACCACGTTATAAACCTATCACACCATGATGGTGTGTTGTTACTTGTCACTGGGCTCTGGGTGCTGTGGGGAAGTGAATCATTGACTGCTGGGGGGAGTTGCGGTCAGGGGGTTCGCGTTTGCGCGTAACCGAATACAAATGACAATGATAACGAAAAACACGTATGATGTCTTCATTGTTCTCTTCTTTCTTCTCTCCTCTTCCTTTTCATCTCTTCTCTCTTCCTGGAGCTTCTGGAATTCTGTGGATCAAGCATAGTTTCTGTTACTATCTTGTTTAATACCTTGCACGTTAGCATGTCTGTCTTTTAGTGCCAATTTCCCTTTATAATTGGTCACCATGTGTGACTCCCTCATTTAAATTTTTTTTTAAAAAACCGAATATTTGGACAAGACATCTAAGAAAATACTGCGGTACTGCGAGCCGTCTCGCAGCCTGTGTGATTTACCATCCCAGTGTTGGAGGATGTAAATAGCAGAGGGAAGCAACCTTAGGGTTGCCAAAACCAAACAAAAGAACTTTGAACGTAACGAGCCAAAATGGGGTGCGTATGGGCCGCGGCGGGTAAGATTTGGATGGAATCCCCGGGTAGGACGGTGATCAATGCCGTATATGCTCTACCCGAGCGGAGCTGACCAGAGGGGGGTCCTCAGGCAGGGCGGGGTTCAAAGCCGTTTCTCCACTGCCTGGGCAACCGGCAAGGACGGGTAAGAATGTGGTCGTCGTGGGGGCTGCCTCTCGAATTAGGAGAGCAACTATGAGTCGGGTTCTGTCGACAGGCTAGTTCCTCTGAACTATTGTCTGGGACAAACTTGTTCCATTAACAATTTTCTGTCGACAAACTAATTCCTCTGAACTATTGTCTGGGACAAACTTGTTCCATTAACAGCCGGGGGGCGTTAAAGGAGTGGTGGCATGGGGCCGTGAAAAACTTTCCGAGTTTATACACAACACTTAATGATAACACTAATTGAACAAACATTCAACAAACATGGTGCAGGTTCTATCAGAAAGGACACAGTTTCTCCCAAGCGGTTCCTTTTAAAATATCATCTGGACACCTCAGTTATCGGTTGCGAACAGGGTCGCAAAGAGGTTCTCGTTTTGGGAGTCAGACTCAATGTCATCCTCTTCTCCCGGATGCCATACTCTTGAATGGATGAGGGTTGCTAAAGCTGCATGGTGTAACTTAGGGTCCATCTCGTCGTTTCGTACAAGCCTGTACGAATTGTCACGGTGCCAAATAGTCGTGTCTAATTCTGTGGAGATGGAGTCGGGGTCGTCATCGTAGGGTGATTAAGGAATGTGATCATGAAGGGATCACTCGAATCGTGTTCAGATTCGCTGGGTGTGGGGCCTGTTGCATGGGGATAGTAGGGAGGCGTGCTGTGGCTAACGTCTTTGCCACAGTCGCTGTCGCTGCTGCTACTGTCTGTGGGCGTTCCGGGGCGGAGTCTAGAGTTCGGGGGTGGAGTCGAGGTCGAGTCCATGGATGGGGTGGACGTGTTGGGGGAGGGTAGGGATTCGTTGGCTGTGGCCGGGGCGTGGTCTGCTGCGGTGAGTATGACGTGCTGTGCGTGGTTAGACTGCGAGCCATATGCCTTGAGCTGGTTAATATGAAACCATGCGGTCCTCCCTTTGGGGTACTTAATCTTATAAACGGAGGGGCTTACTTTGTTCACAATGGAGTACGGACCCGAATACTTGGGTGACAGGAACATGCTGGGGTTGTAAATGGATAGCTAGACCTGCTGTCCTACATCAAACTCAGTCGCATGCACTGTCTTGTCGAAACAGGCCTTGCTCTGTTTCTTCCTGGTGCCTAATTTTACTGCGGCTGCTAGCTGAGCCCTTTTTACATTCTCTACTAATTGTTTCACTGCGTTCTCGTGTGTGAGGGCCGCCACTTCGGGGCTGGTCAAGTCAAGTCCTAATAAAAATTCTGTGCCTTTCATGGGGCGTCCGGTCATGAGAGTGTGTGGGGTGTGTCCTGTGGATGTCGAAACAGTGTTACACAAAAACATTAGAGCAAAAGGGAGGACTGAATCCCAAGTGGTGCTGTTTTGTTGGACCATTTTCCTGAGGGTTGCTTTTAGGGTCCGATTCATTCACTCCACGATACCACTTGACTGGGGGTGGTATGCGATGTGGAATTTTTGGGTAATGCCAAATATCGTGAGGACGTTCTTCATGACACGTCCAGTAAAATGGGAACCTTGGTCGGATTCAATGCTGCGGGGGAGTCCCCATCTCGTAAAGATGTGGTGGGTTAAAAGCTTGGCTGTAGTCTTTGCCGTGTTTGTTCTAGATGGGAATGCTTCTACCCATTTCGTAAACGTGTCTATAACAACTAACACATACTTGTAACCATTCCTGCAAGGGGGCAATGGTCCTATAAAATCAATCTGGAGGTTAGTCCAGGGGCCATTAACGGGGTGGGTGTGGATAAGCTGAGCTTTCTTCGCATATCTGTCCGGATTGTTTTGGGCACAGATAAGGCAATTTTCCACATAGTGCGTGACGTCTTCCTTTAAATTCAGCCACCAAGAGAGCTGCCTGAGGTGGGCTGTAGTGGGGTCAATTCCCTGATGCCCATGATTATCATGGAACAAACAAATAAGCTGATTCCTGTCCTGTTCAGGAACCACATAAAGAGTGTCTTTTAGGACCACACCGTCATGTGTGGTCAGTGCATTTTTAAACCTATCGTATGGGGCTGGAAACTTTCCTTTTAAAATCTCCCTGAGATTACGATCTTGCTTCTGGGCCTGCACTAAATCTTCGATATTTGTCTGTGAGACCTGAACTGCACTCACTGGGGCGCTTTCGGGGGGTTCCAAAAATATCCATGTCTGGAACCTGCTTTAGCCAGTGCGTCGGCTTTTACATTTCCAGGTGGGGAGGAACGGTGGTGACTTCGTACTTTAATAATACCAAATATCCTGTCCTGTGCTTTGTCCAAAATGTGTCGGAACAATGGGGCTGAAGGGAGGGGTTTTCCATCCACGGAAACAAATCCTCTTGCTTTCCACAGGGGTAAGAATTCTGTGAGGCTGTTACAGACATAGAGGCTGTTCGAGTATATGTCTGCTGGGCTGGGGAAGGAATCTGGGTGATCGATAATGTATGCAATGGCTGCTAGTTCTGCCGCCTGTGCGCCTAAGTGTCCTGGCAGTTTTAACGAGATTTCTTCTAGGGCGCGTCCCTGCGCGTCCTCAACATAGATGCCGCATCCTGTAATGCGCTTCCCGTTTAATATAGTGGAAGAACCATCCACATATATTCTCAAGAGTCTGTGTGTTGGGGGCTCTGGGGTGAACTACCTATCATTTTGGGGGGGGTTTCGCGATAAAGGGGCCTGTGTTGTGGTGCGGTGAGATGATTTCACATTTGTGGGGGGTGCTTGGGTACTGAAGGTTGTCGGCTAGGAAAGTGTGGGTCTTGGTCCTTTTAACAGTGATGTCCCATCCCTGCAAAAGAAGGGTCCATCTGGCTGCTCTGATCTGACTTACTGTACCGTTCTTAAGTCGTCCGTCTAGTAAAAGTTGGGTCGGGGTGTGTTCCGTGAGGATTGTGATGGGGTTTAGTCCGGTGATATATGAAAAGTATTGAACTGCCCAGAAAACTGCGAGCAGGTGCCTTTCACAGGCCGAAAATCCCTGCTCCACAGGATCTAAAACTCTGGAGGCGTAAGCCACGGGTCTTAACTGTTTGTGCCGTTCCTGGAGGAGCACGGCCGAAAGGGTATGATCTGTGCTAGCTATCTCTATAGCAGAGGAGGAAAGCGGGTCTGGAACCTGTAGTGCGGGGGTGCGATGAGTGCGCGCTTTAAAGCATCTACGGCATCCGTGTGCCGCGGAAGCCATTCCCAAGGGGCTCCTTTCTTTAGGAGTTCCGAGAGGGGTGCTGCTTTGGTGGCGAAACCGTCAATATGGTTTCGGCAGTAGCCAACCAGTCCTAAATACAACCAGAGGGTGGAAACATTCTGGGGAAGGGGCAATTTGATAATCGAGTCAATTCTTTTATGCTCGATCTCGCGTTTACCAAACGTGATAATCGTTCCCAAATATACCACTTTGTTTTCCAAAATTTGGGCCTTCTTGGGTTTCACTTTACATCCAATTCGCTGTAGGAGTTCCAGGAGTTCGGACAGAAGCGCGATGTGCTCTGCCTTGGTGTCTTGTCTGCAGTAATAGGTCGTCTACATACTGGACCAGACATTCGGGGCGAGAAAATTTTGATAAACCATTGGCCAGCTGTCGGTGGAAAATGGAGGGGGAGTTGTGGAATCCTTGTGGAAGGCATATCCACGTGTACTGCTGACCTTTAAAAGTGAAGGCAAATTTGTACTGGCACGCTTTTGCCAATGGAATGGACCAGAATCCGTTACTGATGTCCAAAACCGTAAAATATCGTGAGTTGAGTCCCTGTTTGAGCATGGTCTCGGGACTCGTGGCTACCGCGGGGGCTGCTGCGGGGGTGACTTTGGTAATCAATGGTCAGTCACCATGATCCATTGGGCTTTCTCACTGGCCAAATCGTGGCATTATTAGTAGAGGCTACTGATCTTAAGACCATAAGACCATAAGACATAGGAGTGGAAGTAAGGCCATTCGGCCCACGAGTCCACTCCACCATTCAATCATGGCTGATTTCAACTCCATTTACCCGCTCTCTCTCCACAGCCCTTAATTCCTCGAGAAATCAAGAATTTATCAACTTCTGTCTTAAAGACACTCAACGTCCCGGCCTCCACCGCCCTCTGTGGCAATGAATTCCACAGACCCACCACTCTCTGACTGAAGAAATTTCTCCTCATCTCTGTTCTAAAGTGACTCCCTTTTATTCTAAGGCTGTGCCCCCAGGTCCTAGTCTCCCCTGCTAATGGAAACAACTTCCCTACATCCACCCTATCTAAGCCATTCATTATCTTGTAAGTTTCTATTAGATCTCCCCTCAACCTCCTAAACTCCAATGAATATAATCCCAGGATCCTCAGACGTTCATCGTATGTTAGGCCTACCATTCCTGGGATCATCCGTGTGAATCTCCGCTGGACCCGCCAGTGCCTGTATGTCCTTCCTGAGGTGTGGGGCCTAAAATTGCTCACAGTATTCTAAATGGGGCCTAACTAATGCTTTATAAAGCTTCAGAAGTACATCCCTGCTTTTATATTCCAAGCCTCTTGAGATGAATGACAACATTGCATTTGCTTTCTTAATTACGGACTCAACCTGCAAGTTTACCTTTAGAGAATGCTGGACTAGGACTCCCAAGTCCCTTTGCACTTCAGCATTATGAATTTTGTCACCGTTTAGAAAATAGTCCATGCCTCTATTCTTTTTTCCAAAGTGCAAGACCTCGCACTTGCCCACGTTGAATTTCATCAGCCATTTCTTGGACCACTCTCCTAAACTGTCTAAATCTTTCTGCAGCCTCCCCACCTCCTCCATACTACCTGCCCCTCCACCTATCTTTGTATCATCAGCAAACTTAGCCAGAATGCCCCCAGTCCCGTCATCTAGATCGTTAATATATAAAGAGAACAGCTGTGGCCCCAACACTTAGTACGCCTTGTTCTAATAAACTATCAATAACTTTTGAGATTTCTCCCTCTGCCTCTTGGGGAAATCCATATTGCTTCTGGGGTCTAGGGTCAGGTCCTGTTATTTGAACCGAACCAACCATCCTGCTGCAGTCATGTTTATGACTTGCAAATGCGGTCCTGTTCTTCTGGAGAACTGCCCTAACCTGTTTGTCTGCGCTAATCGTGGTCGGGTCAAACCAAAAATCGCCGACTGTGCTAATCTTATCAGCATACTCACCTACTGTGAGCGTTGCGGGGGCTCTTGCTGACTTTGTCATTTTCCAGACACATTGATTTACTGGGTCAAATGACAGGTTGTGGGAGTTCATGAAATCGATGCCCAAAATGTGTTCTGCTGTGTGGGGCAGATCGACCAAAAGTACGGGGTGTTTTGTTGTAATGTTGCCAATTTGAATGGGTACAGGGGCTGTGATGTGTCCCTGCTGCGAGTGACCTGTGAAGCCGCTGAGGGTGATTGTGGCTGCAGTGGGCCTCGTGTCTTTTTGGAACATGGTGGAGGAATTAATTGTGGTACGGGACCCTCCTGTGTCCCAGAGAAATTCGATGGGCTGTCCCCGTATTTTCGCTGCAACGACTGGTCGGCCGGACCTATCCCAAAGGGTGTCGCAGACCCAAGTGGGGGAGCCCGAACACCGTCAGTCAGTTCCGTTCATGTCTGTCTGGTCTGAACGGGTGCTTACACTATGTATGGGCTTTGTCCTGTTACTATTCAGAGTGCCTGCCTGCTGGGCTCTCTGTGGCTTTCGTGGGGCATTGCATTCTCGTGCAAAGTGACCTAATTGTCCACAGTTGTAACACTCCTGTGGTTTCTGTGGGGGGCTGTTCATGCCTTCGTTCACCCATGCGAGGTTCTGGTGCACTTTAACTGCTTGGATATCTGCCTCTGCCTGCTGTTCTTCGGGTTTCCTAATCGCGGGTTTGTTGTGGACAGATTGCTCCCAGGGGCGGGACAACCTTTTTAAAACGCACTTTTCGTTGTTTGTTTCTTCCGAGTGGTCATAATTAGTACAAGCTTTTTGTCCTGCCTCTGTGGCATGGGAGATAAGGGTACGGGTCCATTTGCCCATGTTGTCTGGGGACAAATGGGCGCGGTCTAAGTTTCCGAAAACAGCTGTAAAATGGATCCACAGGCGTCCAGCAAACGCTGTGGGGTGTTCTGTTTTCTTCTGCCTGCACTTATTCAGGCCTTCTACTGGGTCACCTCTGTTATAACCGATCGCGTCTAGAATCGCCGTGTGCATCTCTGCAAGGGTGCCTCCTCCTACATTCTGTGGGTCGGGAAGGGCTGCTACAACAGAAGGGTCTAAGCTTAAAACTGTGAGCTTCACTTGCTCATGCTCATCCAGGCCGTACATGGTCGCCTGCTGCTTCACTCTAGCAAAGAAGTGGTGGGGGTCTGAGGTGGGGAGGAACGGTGTGATCTTTTTGCACGCGTCCCGTAATTGGGTCACGGTTAAGGGGGTGGTGTAAAGAAATTCTGCCTCTCCGTCCAATGTGACTGTGCAGTGGGTAGTTACTGGATTCATGGGTGCCTGATCTATCTGCTCTGTGGGGGGTTGGGTGCTTTTCTCCTTTGGGGCTTTCCTTGCGCACATGTTCACTGTATATATCTATGCGCGGTTTTGTTTAGTTCTTGCCAATCAGGGCCGTCTTCTTCATCTAATTATGATCCAAAGGTGCTTTGAAACCCATTTTGCACTGAAAGCAAAGACTGCAGGTCCGCAATCTGCTTCCGGCATTTTGCATGATCCACTGAGCTTTGTCTGTGCTCCGTGGTGGCAGTATGGAGTGCTCTTAATGCTGCCTTTAGATCGCTGCACTGCCTTTGCAATGCCTCTACCTGTTTCTCTGTCTCTTCTCTGACCAGGACTGTACGTTGCGTGTCCTTATTGTATTGGGTTTGGAAGCTGCTCAGATGCGCTAGACAAGACTGGTGTGCCCGCTTGGCATCATCCACCTCTCCGTCCTTTGCTGCCAACTTCCTTCTCAATTCTACATTCGCTCTCTCGATCTCACTAACATCGACCTTGCTCATTCGATGTCTCTCTTCTATCTCTTTGCGGAGCGTCCGAACGACCTCCTCTGTGCCTCACAATTGTGCCAGACAGGACACGATTGCCATCGGCTTGCGAGCTTTCCCTAAGTTCTTCTTATGGATTTCGCTCAGGTTCTCCCACCATATAGATCCTATACTCCCGGGACCTGTTTCCTTATTTGAACAAAAGTCACTCCAAAGGGGCCATCCCTTCCCTTTGAGGTACCTTCTAATCTCAACTTCCCAAACGGGACACTGACCTACTCTGCTGCTGGTCGCTGCGACCACGAATTCTTGGGGTTCATGAGGCGTTCCATTGCCTTCATTGCCATTTTTCCGATCTGAATGCTCTCTTTTAAAATTTGGAACGAGGGGTACTAAGGCGGTGCTGTAAACACGGGTACGGCGTTCGCTACTTTCCGGAATACAAACTCCCGACAGTTTTTCGCAACAAAACCTATCAGTTTTACCTTAAAGCCCTGTTAGTTACGCATGCATTAACACGCTTCCGGATTATGAGGATTGATCAGAACACTTGTGAATGTCTCTGTTCCCAATTGGATTTTCCATTCAAATTTTGGGTTCTCCCGGAGTGGTTAGGCCACTTCTAAGTCAGGTCCCGTCAGATGTCACCAGTAAATGTTGCTAACTTTTGGTTGGCTCTTAAATGTTGCTCGTGTCTTTCCTTAAGTTTCTCTGTTTCTATAACGTTTGCTCCAGAGTCGCCAGGTATCTTTATGATACCACCACGAGGTTCAAGTTCAAGTGCTGATCAATAACTCAATACACCAGTTAGTACGTTTCAAATCAAAACACATCTTTTATACACAGTCAATCACTACTCATGCATAAAACTCTACTTTCTAGACTATCTCTATCACTAAAAGGCCTATACTTAGCTTTGGAACTGGCCCACCAGGTCAGGGGAACAAATGGCCTTTCGTTCGATTCTGAGTCTGCTGTCTTCAAAGCTGGTATGGACTGGTAGCTAGGAACGCCTATCACATAGTGTGCGTTGACTGGAGACTTACTTGGTTGGTGCAGCTACTAGGCAGGTCACGGTCAAGAGTTGTTTCGAGCTGCTGAGAGACCCTGCCAAGAAGGATGAATTGAATTGGGGACTCTACTTTATAGTCCCCAGGGCCTTTGCGCCCTTCTGGGTGGACCCCGTATCTGGTTCCAAGTGATTGGACTAAGTTCTGATCACTTGGATCGATTTCTCCAATACTGGAGCTGTTCCCTGATCGCTGGGCGGTTCCTAAGTGTCCGTTGGCCTTCCTTTGTCTTGGTTCCTGCTGGCGCGGAGGAGTCTGGCTTGGCCTTGTTTACCTTAACTGTTTCCAATTGTTCCCGGGGATCGCTCATTAATATGCAGATGGTTGTTAGTTTCAGTGCTGTCTGGGTTCCTGCAAGTTCTGATATACAGGAAACTTTGCACCTGCTTGTTTTTCCTGTGTTTGACTGAATTTCCCTGCATTCTTAGCGGATCTCCATTTTAAAGTCGGGAAGTAGCCAACTCAGATGGCTACACCGCCCCCACCCGGTCATGATAGGTTCATCTGTACCTCAGATCACCCAACACCACACACCCACTCTCTCTCTCTCTCTCTCTCTGTGACACACTCTCCTGTATCTGAGGGGGTCTCTCTAACCACCCCCCCCCCCGCCCCCCCCGCCCCCCCCCCCCCCCCCCCGGCTCTCTCTCTAACACCCCCCCCCTCTCTCTCTCTCTGACACACTCTCCTGTATCTGAGGGGGTCTCTCTAACCACCCCCCCCGCCCCCCCGCCCCGGCTCTCTCTCTAACACCCCCCCCCCCTCTCTCTCTCTCTGACACACTCTCCTGTATCTGAGGGGGTCTCTCTAACCACCCCCCCCGCCCCCCCCCCCCCGGCTCTCTCTCTAACACCCCCCCCCCCCTCTCTCTCTCTCTGACACACTCTACAGTATCTGAGGGGGTCTCTCTAACCCCCCCCCCCCGGCTCTCTCTCTAACACCCCCCCCCTCTCTCTCTCTGACACACTCTCCTGTATCTGAGGGGGTCTCTCTCACCCCCCCCCCCACCCCCCCCCCCCCCCCCCCCACCCCGGCTCTCTCTCTAACACCCCCCCCCCCTCTCTCTCTCTGACACACTCTACAGTATCTGAGGAGGTCTCTTTAAACCCCGCCCCCCCATCTCTCACTCTAACACTCCCCCCCCCCCCCCACCCCTCTCTCTGACACACTCTCCTGTATCAGAGGTCTCTCTAACCACTCCCCCCACCCGTCTCTCTCTCTCTCTCTAACAGCCCCCCCCCCTCTCTCTCTGACACACTCTACTGTGTCTGAGGAGGTCTCTCTAAACTTCCCACCCCGCCGTCCCTCTCTCTAACCCTCTTCCCCCCCCCCCCCCCCCCCCCCCGCCTCGCTCTCTCTGACACACACTCCTGTATCTGGGGAGGTCTCTAACCCCCCCCCCCCCCCCTCCTCCCCCGTCTCTCTCTCTCTCTAACAGCCCAACCCCCTCTCTCTCTCTCTGACACACTTTACTGTATCTGAGGAGGTCTCTCTAACCGCCCCCCCCTCTCTCTCTCTGACACACTCTCCTGTATCTGGGGAGGTCTCTCGAACCGCCACCCCCTCTCTCTCTCTGACACACTCTCCTGTATCTGAGGAGGCCTCTCTAACCCCCCCCCCCGTCTCTCTCCCTAACCCCCACCCCCCCCTCTCTCTCTCTGGCACACTCCTGTATCTGGGGAGGTCTCCCTAACCCTCTCTCTCTCTCTCTCTCTCTCTCACTCCTGTGTCTGGGGAGGTCTCTCTAACCCTCTCTCTCTCACACTCCTGTATCTGGAGAGGTCTCCCTAACCCTCTCTCTCTCACTCCTGTGTCTGGGGAGGTATCCCTAACCCTCTCTCTCTCACACTCCTGTATCTGGGGAGGTCTCTCTAACTCTCTCTCTCTCTCACACTCCTGTATCTGTGGAGGTCTCTCTAACCCTCTCTCTCTCACACTCCTGTATCTGGGGAGGTCTCCCTAACCCTCTCTCTCTCTCACTCTTGTATCTGGGAAGGTCTCTCTAACCCTCTCTCTCTCTCACACACGCCTGTATCTGGGGAGGTCTCTCTAACCCTCTCTCTCTGACACACTCCTGTATCTGGGGAGGTCTCTCTAACCCATCCCCCCCCCCTCTCTCTCTCTGATACTCTCTCCTGTATCTGGGGCGATCTCGCTAACCCTCTCTATCTCTCACACTCCAGTATCTGGGGAGGTCGCTCTAACCCATCCCCCCCCCCCCCCCCCCGCCCCCTCTCTCTCTCTCTGACACTCTCTCCTGTATCTGGGGCGATCTCTCTAACCCTCTCTCTCTCACTCCTGTATCTGGGGAGGTCTCTCTAACCCTCTGTCTCTCTCACTCCTTTATCTGGGGAGAGACGTGTCTCTCTAACCCCCCCTCTCTCTCTCGCTGACACACACTCCTGTATCTGGGGAGGTCTCTCTAACCCTCTCTTTCTCTCACACTCCTGTATCTGGGGCGATCTCTCTAACCCTCTCTCTCTCACTCCTGTATCTGGGGAGGTCTCTCTAACCCTCTGTCTCTCTTACTCCTTTATCTGGGGAGAGACGTGTCTCTCTAACCCCCCCTCTCTCTCTCGCTGACACACACTCCTGTATCTGGGGAGGTCTCTCTAACCCTCTCTTTCTCTCACACTCCTGTATCTGGCGAGGTCTCTCTAACCCTCTCTCTCTCACTCCTGTATCTGGGGAGGTCTCTCTAACCCTCTGTCTCTCTCACTCCTTTATCTGGGGAGAGACGTGTCTCTCTAACCCCCCCTCTCTCTCTCGCTGACACACACTCCTGTATCTGGGGAGGTCTCTCTAACCCTCTCTTTCTCTCACACTCCTGTATCTGGCGAGGTCTCTCTAACCCTCTCTCTCTCTCACACTCCTGTATCTAGGAAGGTCTCTCTAACCCTCTCTCTCTCTCTCACTCCTGTATCTGGGGAGGTCTCTCTAACCCTCTCTCTCTCTCTCACTCCTGTATCTGGGGAGGGTCTCGCCAACTCTCTCTCTCATACTCCTGTATCTGGTGAGGTCTCTCTAACCCTCTCTCTCTCTCACACCCCTGTATCGGGGTAAGTCTCTCTAACCCTCTCTCACACTCCTGTATCTGGGGAGGTCTCTCTAACCCTCCCTCACACTCCTGTATCGGGAAAGGTCTCTCTACACCCCCTCTCTCTCTCTCCTCTCTCAATGACACACACTCCTGTATCTGAGGGGGTCTCTCTAACCACCCCCCTCTCTCTCTCTGACACACACTCCTGTATCTGGGGAGGTCTCTCTAACCCTCTCTCTCTCTCACATCCCTATATCGGGGGAGGTCTCTCTAACCCTCTCTCACACTCCTGAATTGGGGGAGGTCTCTCCAACCCCCCCCCCCCGCCTCTCTCTCTCTCTCTGGCACACTCTCCTGTATCTGGGGAGGTCTCTTTAACTCTCGCTCTCCCTCTCACACTCCTGTATCTGGGGAGGTCTCTCTAACCCTCTCTCCATCTCACACTCCTGTATCTGGGGAGGTCTCTCTAATCCTCTCTCTCTCACACTCCTGTATCTGGGGAGGTCTCTCTAACCCTCTCTCACACACTCCTGTATCTGGGGAGGTCTCTTAACCCTCTCTCTCTCTGACACTCCTGTATCTGGGGAGGTCTCTCTAACCCTCTGTCTCTCTCACTCCTGTATCTGGGGAGGTCTCTCGAACCCTCTCTCTCTCAGACTCCTCTATTTGTGGAGATCTCTCTAACCCTCTCTCTCTCACACCCCTGTAGCTGGGGGGTCTCTCTAACCCTCTCCCTCTCACACTCCTGTATCTGGGGAGGACATAGATCATAGAAAATACAGCACAGAACAGGCCCTTCGGCCACGATGTTGTGCCGAACCTTTGTCCTAGATTAATCATAGATTATCATTGAATTTACAGTGCAGAAGGAAGCCATTCGGCCCTTTGAGTCTGCACCGGCTCTTGGAAAGAGCACCCTACCCAAATTCAACACCTCCACCCAACACCAAGGGCAATTTTGGACACTAAGTGCAATTTATCATGGCCAATCCACCTAGCCTGCACATCTTTGGACTGTGGGAGGAAACCGGAGCACCCGGAGGAAACCCACGCAGACACGGGGAGGATGTGCAGACTCTGCACAGACAGTGACCCAAGCCGGAATCGAACCTGGGACCCTGGAGCTGTGAAGCAATTGTGCGATCCACAATGCTACCGTGCTGCCCTTAAGAACAAATAAATCTACACTATATAATTTTACCGTAATCCATGTACCTATCCAATATCTGCTTGAAGGTCCCTAATGTTTCCGACTCAACTACTTCCACAGGCAGTGCATTCCATGCCCCCACTACTCTCTGGGTAAAGAACCTACCTCTGATATCCCTCCTATATCTTCCACCTTTCACCGTAAAATAATGTCCCCTTGTAATGGTTTGTTCCACCCGGGGAAAAAGTCTCTGACTGTCTACTCTATCTATTCCCCTGATCATTTTATAAACCTCTATCAAGTCGCCCCTCATCCTTCTCCGTTCTAATACGAAAAGGCCTAGCACCCTCAACCTTTCCTCGTAAGACCTACTCTCCATTCCAGGCAACATCCTGGTAAATCTTCTTTGCACCTTTTCCAAAGCTTCCACATCCTTCCTAAAATGAGGCGACCAGAACTGTACACAGTACTCCAAATGTGGCCTTACCAAAGTTTTGTACAGCTGCATCATCACCTCACGGCTCTTAAATTCAATCCCTCTGTTAATGAACGCGAGCACACCATAGGCCTTCTTCACAGCTCTATCCACTTGAGTGGCAACTTTCAAAGATGTATGAACATAGACCCCAAGATCTCTCTGCTCCTCCACATTGCCAAGAACTCTCCCGTTAACCCTGTATTCCGCATTCATATTTGTCCTTCCAAAATGGACAACCTCATACTTTTCAGGGTTAAACTCCATCTGCCACTTCTCAGCCCAGCTCTGCATCCTATCTATGTCTCTTTGCAGCCGACAACAGCCCTCCTTACTATCCACAACTCCACCAATCTTCGTATCGTCTGCAAATTTACTGACCCACCCTTCAACTCCCTCATCCCAAGTCATTAATGAAAATCACAAACAGCAGAGGACCCAGAACTGATCCCTGCGGTACGCCACTGGAAACTGGGATCCAGGCTGAATATTTGCCATCCACCACCACTCTCTGACTTCTATCGGTTAGCCAGTTCGTTATCCAACTGGCCAAAGTTCCCTCTATCCCATGCCTCCTTACTTTCTGCAGAAGCCTACCATGGGGAACCTTATCAAATGCCTTACTAAAATCCATGTACACTACATCCACTGCTTTACCTTCATCCACATGCTTGGTCACCTCCTCAAAGAATTCAATAAGACTTGTAAGGCAAGACCTACCCCTCACAAATCCGTGCTGACTATCCCTAATCAAGCAGTGTCTTTCCAGATGCTCAGAAATCCTATCCTTCAGTACCCTTTCCATTACTTTGCCTACCACCGAAGTAAGACTAACTGGCCTGTAATTCCCAGGGTTATCCCTAGTCCCTTTTTTGAACAGGACCACGACATTCGCCACTCTCCAATCACCTGGTACCACCCCTGTTGACAGTGAGGACGAAAAGATCATTGCCAACGGCTCTGCAATTTCATCTCTTGCTTCCCATAGAATCCTTGGATATATCCCGTCAGTCCCGGGGGACTTGTCTATCCTCAAGTTTTTCAAAATGCACAACACATCTTCCTTCCTAACAAGTATTTCCTCGAGCTTACCAGTCTGTTTCACACTGTCCTCTCCAACAATATGGCCCCTCTCATTGGTAAATACAGAAGAAAAGTACTCGTTCAAGACCTCTCCTATCTCTTCAGACTCAATACACAATCTCCCGCTACTGTCCTTGATCGGACCTACCCTCGCTCTAGTCATTCTCATATTTCTCACACATGTGTAAAAGGCCTTGGGGTTTTCCTTGATCCTACCCGCCAAAGATTGTTCATGCCCTCTCTTAGCTCTCCTAATCCCTTTCTTCAGTTCCCTCCTGGCTACCTTGTATCCCTCCAGCACCCTGTCTGAACCTTGTTTCCTCAGCCTTACATCAGTCTCCTTTTTCCTCTTAACAAGACATTAACCTCTCTTGTCAACCATGGTTCCCTCACTCGACCATCTCTTCCCTGCCTGACAGGGACATACATATCAAGGACACGTAGTACCTGTTCCTTGAACAAGTTCCACATTTCACTTGTGTCCTTCCCTAACAGCCTATGTTCCCAACTTATGCACTTCAATTCTTGTCTGACAACATCGTATTTCCCCTTCCCCCAATTGTAAACCTTGCCCTGTTGCACGCACCTATCCCTCTCCATTACTAAAGTGAAAGTCACAGAATTGTGGTCACTATCTCCAAAATGCTCCCCCACTAACAAATCTATCACTTGCCCTGGTTCATTACCAAGTACTAAATCCAAATATTGCCCCTCCTCTTGTCGGACAATCTACATACTGTGTTAGAAAAGCTTCCTGGACACACTGCACAAACACCACCCCATCCAAACGATTTGATCTAAAGAGTTTCCACTCAATATTTGGGAAGTTAAAGTCACCCATGACTACTACCCTGTGACTTCTGCACCTTTCCAAAATCTGTTTCCCAATCTGTTCCTCCACATCTCTGCTACTATTGGGGGGCCTATAGAAAACTCCTAACAAGGTGACTGCTCCTTTCCTATTTCTGACTTCAACCCATACTACCTCATTAGGGTGATACTCCTCAAACTGCCTTTCTGCAGCTGTTATACTATCTCTAATTAACAATGCCACCCCCCCCCCCACCTCTTTTACCACCCTCCCTAATCTTATTGAAACATCTATAACCAGGGACCTCCAACAACCATTTCTGCCCCTCTTCTATCCAAGTTTACGTGATGGCCACCACATCGTAGTCCCAAGTACCGATCCATGCCTTAAGTTCACCCACCTTATTCCTGATGCTTCTTGCGCTGAAGTATACACACTTCAACCCATCTCCGTGCCTGCAAGTACTCTCTTTTGTCAGTGTTCCCTTCCCCACTGCCTCATTACACGCGTTGGCGTCCTGAATATCGGCTACCTTAGTTGCTGGACTACAAATCCGGTTCCCATTCCCCTGCCAAATTAGTTTATACCCTCCCGAAGAGTACTAGAAAACCTCCCTCCCAGGATATTGGTGCCCCTCTGGTTCAGGTGCAACCCGTCCTGCTTGTAAAAGGTCCCACCTTCCCCAGAATGCGCTCCAATTATCCAAATACCTGAAGCCCTCCCTCCTACACCATTCCTGCAGCCACGTGTTCAACTGCACTCTCTCCCTATTCCTCGCCTCGCTATCACGTGGCACCGGCAACAAACCAGAGATGACAACTCTGTCTGTCCTGGCTTTTAACTTCCAGCCTAACTCCCTAAACTTGTTTATTACCTCCACACCCCTTTTCCTACCTATGTCGTTGGTACCAATGTGCACCACGACTTCTGGCTGCTCCTCCTCCCCCTTAAGGATCCTGAAGACACGATCCGAGACATCCCTGGCCCTGGCACCCGGGAGGCAACGTACCTTCCGGGAGTCTCGCTCGCGACCACAGAATCTCCTATCTATTCCCCTAACCATTGAATCTCCTACAACTATTGCTTTTCTATTCTCCCCCCTTCCCTTCTGAGCCCCAGAGCCAGACTCAGTGCCAGAGACCTGGCCGCTAGGGCCTTCCCCCGGTAGGTCATCCCCCCCAACAGCATCCAAAACGGTATACTTGTTTTGAAGGGGAACGGCCACGAGGGATCCCTGCACTGTCTGCCTGTTTGTTTTTTTCCCCCTGACTGTAACCCAGCTATTCTTGTCCTGTACCTTGGGTGTGGTTACCTCCCTGTAACTCTTCCAAATCACCCCCTCTGCCTCCCGGATGATCCGAAGTTCATCCATCTTCAGCTCCAGTTCCCTAACACGGTCTTTGAGGAGCTGAAGTTGGGTGCACTTCCCGCAGGTATAGTCAGCGGGGACACCGGTGGTATCCCTCACCACCCACATCCTACAGGAGGAGCATGCAACTGGCCTAGCTCCATCACCTCTTACCTGACAGAATATAGCTGCCCTGTGGACCAACTAGATCTCCGCCCTCCGACTCTGCTCCCAGTCAGCTACACTTTCTGTAAACTCCTGGCTCTCTTCTCACTCTTTGCGGAAATGTCAGAAACAAAATGAAAGGAGCACCTTACTCCCTCCTCACCTAACTCCCACGGTCACCAAACTCTTACTATAGCACTCAAAAAGCACCAAATTCAGCACTCCCTCGGTCACCAAACTCTCACTATAGCACTCAAAATGCACCAAATTCAGCACTCCCTCGGTCACCAAACTCTTATTATCGCACTCAAAATGCACCAAATTCAGCACTCCCTCGGTCACCAAACTCTTACTATAGCACTCAATGCACCAAATTCAGCACTCAGTGCAAACAAAGTCTGCACTGTAGGGGATCACTTTTATACTGTGAATCTCGCCTCTGAAAACTGACCTAATCCAATTAACTAATTAACAAGCTCCAGCTGCAAGTGCCTACAAGTAGAAGCTTGTTTAAAGCTGATTGAAAATTCACCTTCTAAACCAAACAGCAACTTTTAAGTTAATTAACTAAATAAAAGAAAGACTAAACTTTAGATAAAAACGAAGCCTTATACTCCCTCGGTCACCAAACTCTAACTATAGCACTCAAAATGCACCAAATTCAGCACTCAGTGCAAAACCCACTCACATTCGTGTATCTGGGGCGGTCTCTCTCACCCTCTTCTTCTCACACCCCTGTATCTGGGGAGGTCTCTCTAACCCTCTCTCTCTCACACTCCTGTATCTGGGGAGGTCTCTCAAACCCTCTCTCTCTCACACTCCTGTATCTGTGGAGGTCTCTCTAACCCTCTCTCTCTCTCTCTCTCACCCTTGCACCTGGGGAGGGTCTCTCTAACCCTCTCTCACACTCCTGTAATGGGGGAGGTCTCTCTAATCCCCCCCTCTCTCTCTCGTCTCTCTCTGACACACACTCCTGTATCTGAGGGGGTCTCTCTAACCACCCCCTCCTCTCTCTCTGACACACACTCCTGTATCGGGGGAGGTCTCTCTAACCCTCTCTCACACTCCTGAATCGGGGGAGGTCTCTCCAACTCTCCCTCCCCCCCCTCCCCCCCCCCTCTCTCTCTCTCTCTGACACACTCTCCTGTATCTGGGGAGGTCTCTCTAACTCTCTCTCTCCCTCTCACACTCCTGTATCTGGGGAGGTCTCTCTAATCCTTTCTCCCTCTCACACTCCTGTATCTGGGGAGGGTCTCTCCAACTCTCTCTCTCATACTCCTGTATCTGGGGAGGTCTATCTAACCCTCACTCTCTCTCACAATCCTGTATCTGGGGATGTCTCTCTAACCCTCTCTCACACTCCTGAATCGGGGGAGGTCTCTCCAACCCTCCCCCCCCCCCCCCCCCTCTCTCTCTCTCTCTGACACACTCTCCTGTATCTGGGGAGGTCTCTCTAACCCCCTCTCCCTCTCACACTCCTGTATCTGGGGAGGGTCTCTCCAACTCTCTCTCTCATACTCCTGGATCTGGGGAGGTCTCTCTAACCCTCTCTCTCTCTCACACTCCTGTATCTGGGGAGGTCTCTCTAACCCTCCCTCTCTCACACTCCTGCATCTGGGGAGGTCTCTCTAACCCTCTCTCTCACACTCTTGTTTCTGGGGAGGTCTCTCTAATGCTCTCTCTCTCACACTCCTGTATCTGGGGAGGTCTCTCTAACCCTCTCTGTCTCTCACACCCCTGTATCGGGGGAGGTCTCTCTAACCCTCTCTCACACTCCTGAATCGGGGGAGGTCTCTCCAACTCTCCCCCCCCCCCTCTCTCTCTCTCTCTGACACACTCTCCTGTATCTGGGGAGGTCTCTCTAACTCTCTCTCTCTCCCTCTCACACTCCTGTATCTGGGGAGGTCTCTCTAACCCTCTCTCCCTCTCACACTCCTGTATCTGGGATGGGTCTCTCCAACACTCTCTCTCATACTCTTGTATCTGGGGAGGTCTCTTAACCCTCTCTCTCTCTGACACTCCTGTATCTGGGGAGGTCTCTCTAACCCTCTCTCTCTCTCTCACACTCCTGTATCTGGGGAGGTCTCTCTAAGCCTCTCTCTCTCACACTCCTGCATCTGGGGAGGTCTCTCGAACCCTCTCTCTCACACTACTGTATCTGGGGAGGTCTCTCTAACCCTCTCTCACACACTCCTGTATCTGGGGAGGTCTCTTAACCCTCTCTCTCTCTCTGACACTCCTGTATCTGGGGAGGTCTCTCTAACCCTCTCTCTCTCTCTCACACTCCTGTATCTGGGGAGGTCTCTCTAAGCCTCTCTCTCTCACACTCCTGCATCTGGGGAGGTCTCTCTAACCCTCTCTCACACACTCCTGTATCTGGTGAGGTCTCTCTAACCCTCTCTCTCTGACACACTCTCCTGTATTTGGGGAGGTCTTTCTAACCCTCCCCCTCTCTCTCTCTCTCTCTGACACACACTCCTGTATCTGGGGAGGTCTCTCTAACCCACCCGCCTCCTCTCTCTCACCCCTGTGTCATGATATTCAGGTAAACATCATAACACATACATACATACTGATGGACAGATCCAGGGACCAATCAACACACAACACGACAGCCAATCACAGGCAAGAGCATACACTGTACAAAACAGGGAACACGACACTTCCTGGGGACTCGAGCAGGAGACGGCTCAGGGCACAGAGCTCATTGCAGGCCGCTCAGACATCCCACATGTGCTGAGTGCCAGTAACAAGATAGAATTAGGAATAGGTCCACAGAATCAAGGGTCAGGATCGACCCTCAGTAAACAGTTTACCAGTGTGAATAGATGTTTGAAATAAAACTGTGTTGTACCATTCACAACCGTGTTGGTTCATCTGTGTAGCAGAGCACCCAACACTTCACCCTGTATCTGGGGAGGTCTCTCTAACCCACCCCCTCCTCTCTCTCTCTCTCTCTGACACAGTCTCCTGTATCTGAGGAGGTCTCTATAACACCCCCCCCCCCTCTCTCTGACACACACTCCTGTATCTAGGGAGGTCTCTCTAACCCACCCCCTCCTCTCTCTCACCCCTGTATCTGGGGAGGTCTCTCCAACCCAACCCCCCCCCTCTCTCTCTCTCTCTCTGACACAGTCTCCTGTATCTGAGGAGGTCTCTATAACACCCCCCCCCCCTCTCTCTGACACACACTCCTGTATCTAGGGAGGTCTCTCTAACCCACCCCCTCCTCTCTCTCACCCCTGTATCTGGGGAGGTCTTTCTAACCCTCCCCCCTCTCTCTCTCTCTCTCTCTCTCTGACACACAGTCCTGTATCTGGGGAGGTCTCTCTAACCCTTCCTGTCTCACACTCCTGTATCTGGGGAGGTCTATCTAACCCTCTGAGGGGGTCTCTCTAACCCCCCCCCCCACCCCCCCCCCCTCTCTCTCTCTCTCTGACACACTCCTGTACCTGGGGAGGTCTCTCTAACCCACCCCCCTCTCTCTCTCTGACACACTCCTGTATCTGGGGAGGTCTCTCTAACCCCCCCTCCCCCCTCTCTCTCTCTCTCTCTGACCCTCTCCTGTATCTGGGAAGGTCTCTATTACCCTCTCTCTCACACCCTCCTGTATCTGGGGAGGTCTCTCAACCCCCCCTCCCCCCCCCTCTCTCTCTCTGACACACTCCTGTACCTGGGGAGGTCTCTCTAACCCACCCCCCTCTCTTTCTCTCTGACACACTCCTGTATCTGGAGAGGTCTCTCTAACCCACCCCCCTCTCTCTCTCTCTCTCTGACATACTCTGCTGTATTTGGGGAGGTCTCTGAAATTCTCGTATCAGGGAATTGTTTCTCTCAGAACACTGATAATCGTCATAAATAAATTTCCCTTCCTTGTGTTCCAGCTCGCACTCACCAACTCCGCTCCAAGCTCCCTGATCTATGTGTTCACTGATGCCTCAGCACACGATGGATTCCTGGAGAATACAATCCGAGCCCTCGTTCAGGAAACCAACTCACAGGTCAGAATTACCAAGAAGTTTCTAAACTTCCTCATGTCAATCCATGTGGGACCCATCCCCCAGTGAGAGTCAGTGGGCAGGATTCTCCGTCCACTGACACCAGAATGGGAAAACGCAATTGGGCGGAGAATCGTTTTTAAAAAATATTTTATTCAGGAATTTGCATAAACAAACACCAATGAACCAAACAAAGCACAAGTAAAATTATAAAATGTAATAAATAACCAACACCCACTCCCTTTCCCACCGTACCCCCTCCTCCCATCCTGCCTTCCCCATTTTAACCCCCTCTCCCCTCCGTTCTCCCTCTGCTAACACCTGAGGAAGGAGCAGCGCTCCGAAAGCAAGTGTTTGAAACAAACCTGTTGGACTTTAACCTGGTGTTGTAAGATTTCTTACTGTGCTCCTTAAAGAAGTCAATGAACGGTTTCCACCTCCGAACCCATCAAACGACCCCCTCAGGACGAACTGAACCTTCTCGAGCCTCAGACGTTCCGCCAGGTCGATCATCCACACCCCTGCTTTCGGCAGCTCAGAGTCCCTCCATCCAAGTAGAATCCGTCTCGGGGCTATCAGGGAGGCAAAGGTCAAAACATCGGCCTCTCTTGCCCCCTGGACTCCCGGGTCTTCCAACACCCCAAACATCGCTACCTCTGGACTCAGGGCCATCCTCACCTCTACACCTGAAATGAAATGAAATGAAAATCGCTTATTGTCACAAGTAGGCTTCAATGAAGTTACTGTGAAAAGCCCCTAGTCGCCACATTCCGGAGCCTGTTCGGGGAGGCTGGTACGGGAATTAAACCGTGCTGCTGGCCTGCCTTGGTCTGCTTTAAAAGCCAGCGATTTAGCCCAGTGTGCTAAACCACCTCGGACATTACTGTTACGTTCTAGTGCGTAGCAATGATTGAATCAGTGCACCAAAGAACGTCTAGTTCGTGGCTAGTTAAGGTTTATTAAATTACAATAAGATGCGTAGAAAACAACACTACCACTGCTAATGAACTGTAAACTGTTCACAACTAGAATAGAAGAACTAATACTGAACACGACTATCCGCGATGACTCCTCACTCAGACTCCCCGAGGTTGCAGCGTCACGTGGTGTAGTTCTACTGCCACCTGCTGGTTAGAGGTCTATTATATTAACATACAGAAATCCTTACGCATATAATTACATCCCCTTTCCTTTAGATTTATACAAAAATATAATATACATCATTCTAACCAATTATCATACATATGGGGCTGGATTCTCCAATTCTGGGGCTATGTCCCCACGCCGGCGTGGAACGGTGGCAAGAAAACTGCCGCAAAATGGCCACCGATACACCATTTTGCTGGGGGCAACAGTGTCTACTGTACGTGCAGAGCAAAACGCATTGATGCCATTTTTGAGGAGACGGAGAATCGCGATTTGGCGTCAAATCGGCACCTTTCCCGATTTCAGTGTCAGCCAATGGAGAATCCCGCCCATGATATGCATAGCATAACAATTCTGATTATTTACAATTGCAGTGTCCACTACAGATTCAGTCTGTCAGGATTCTTTTGATGTCTCGTTGACCTTCTAAGATTTTGTTCATCCGCCGATTCTGCTTGACATTCTAGTGGCTCTGAAGATGCCTCTGTTGGAACTGAATTACTCTGTGCATCTTTAATCTTTAATCTTTAATCTTCACTTGATTCTTGTTCAGTTTGAGTAGGTTTGGATAGATAGAAGTTTGACACAAATCATCTGCAGACAGTGAAGTAACTGGTTGCTGAATTTTTAGCAAGGCTCTTCTGTTCTTGTTCTGTGATGACTGTTCGTCGATCAGTAGACTTTTTTTAGTAGAACTGTTTCTAAGTTCTTTACTTCAGATCTTCATTCGTAGATCACCACTTCTGGTGACATGTTACATTCTAATGCGTTGCAATGATCGAGTCAGTGCACCAAAGAATGTCTAGTTCATGACCAGTTAGATTTATTAAATTACAATAACAGTGGATAGAAAACAATACTAATACAACTAAACTGTTAATAGCTAGAATATGAGAGCTAATACAAAACATGACTATCCATGATGACTCCTCACCCAGACGCCCTGAGGTTGCAATGTCACGTGGTATAGTTCTACTGCCACCTGCTGGTTGGAGGTCTAACATATTAGCATGCAGAATTGCTTATGCATATCATTACTATTACGTCCACAAAGCCCTGCCAGAACCCCTTTAGCTTCAAACATGCCCAAAACATGTAGACATGATTCGCCAGCCTCCCCGGGCAGTGCCCACATCTATCCTCTACTCCCTCAAAGAACCCACTCACCCTCACCACCGTCATATGTGCCATGTGGACTACTTTAAACTGAATAAGACTGAGCCTCACACACGACAAGGAAACATTCATCCTCCGCAGAGCCTGCTCCCACGTCCTGGCCTCCACCTCCCTACCCAGCTCCTCTTCCCACTTCCGCATAATGTCCCCCATCTGGGCTTCCTCCTAATCCATCAACTCCTTGTTACCTGAAACCATTCCCCCTGGGCAGCTCATACTCGTCCTCCAGGTCCTCTAATTTCACAAAGCTGCCCCCCATGAACAGGTCCCTGAATCGCTCAATCCCTGCCTGCCACCAACCCCAAAACCTGGCATCCAGCATCCCCCCTGATGCAAACCAATGATTACCACAGATCTGTGCTAAGGCTGAGGCCCTCCGCCCACCAGCCCCAAATGCTGCCTCCACTGCCCCCATACCCTCAAGGCCGACACCATCACTGGGCTCACGGAGTACCTGGCGGGCGAGAACGGCAATGGCGCCGTTAGCAATGCTCGTTCCCTACAATAGGCCATCTCCATCTGCCCCCATACCAACTCCTCCCCCACTACCCATTTCCTAACCATAACGATGTTTGCCGGCCAGTAGTAATTCATTATATTCGGCAATGCCAGCCCCCCCACTCACCCAGTTCCAAAAAAGCCCTTTTGATCCGCGGGGTTTTCCCCACCCATACAAACTCAGAGGTCAGCGCATTAACCTTTTTAAAGAATGACTTTGGGACAAATGTGTCCAAGGCGTTGCACATCGGTGACGGCCATGTTTGAGGGTCTCGGCAAAATATCTGCCTCGCTGGGGGATGTCACCCAATACTAGGCCGACCTTGATGGGGTTCTGCGGGACATGTCCCGCTCTCAGACGGGCAAGGCCGAGGCACTGCCGAACACGTCCCAGTCACTGAGGAGCATGGTTGAGGGCGTCAACACCATGGTCCAGGCATCGGGGAGCCACCAGGGCGAGCAGAGCCAGATGACCCAGGGCAGCTGGGGCTTGAACCAGCTGCCGCTCCATCCCATGGTAAACCCCAGGGCCCTATGGGCACCTACCGGGAGGAGGGGACTCTGAGTGCCAACCCGGACCCATCCCTTGGAGTGGGGATGGTGACCATCAGCGTCCCCCAGACCCGCCCCACTGATAAAGCCGCGTCTTGCAGCCAGCACACGGGACAAGGAGGCATGACTGCACACGTGCCGCCAAGTGAGCCGGGGCCCTCGGCCCCAGAGCCCCCAGAGGACGTCCACCAGAGGCATTGAAGGCCATGGGACGAGGTAGGTAGCTGGCTGCCTCCACCTCAGGTGTGCATCTTGGGGAGACACCTAGACGTAGGGCCAAGCACATCGAGGATCACTGAGGGCACCGGGGGGAGGGGGGAATGGGGAGTGGGGGGGGATAGGTGGGGGTGAGAGGGGTGGGGCAGGCAGCACCTTCGGGAGAGTGGGGAATTGTTAAACACAATAAACAGCCTTGTGCACAGCCAGTATGACGCCTTTGTCACTTTCTTCCACAATGCGGGCCGACCTCGGAATCCTTGGCTCATCTCTCCAGGCATCCCCCCCTCCCCGGGCACACCGTGGGTAGGTGATGGGTGTGAGCGAGCACTCAGCAGACAGGCAGGGGTCAGACTCTGGCATAGATTGAGGAGCATCACCGCCCAGCTCTCTGCGGGTTATCATCACCCCCCTGCCCCTATCAGTGACCCGCTGACAGTGCCAACACAGTCCCAGCACCCTTGAGTGATGTGAAAGATACCCTGGGAGGGTGGGAAATGGGGGTGGGGGGTCACGGACCAGGCCATGTCCTGAGTGAATTGGGCGAGTCTGAGGGTCTCCCTGGCACTCCGGGATTGCCGGACCCTTGCCGCTGCCGCCTGTCCTGCAGCCTCCGGCTGGTCCTCAGGTTCCTCCCCGGCCTTATCCTCCAGCCCCTGCTGGTCCGGCGCCTCATCATCATCCTCGTCCTCCTCTTCCTCGGAGGTGGCCAGATGTTCCTCATCACCAACCTCCATCTCGTCGCCCCGTTGCTTTGGCAGATTGTGGAGGACACAGCAGACCACCACAAAGGGGGTGACCTTCCGGGGGGTGTACTGGAGGGCACCACTAGAGCAGTCGAGGCATCAGAACCACATCTTGAGGAGTCCAATGCACCGCTCGATCACAGCCCGGGTGGCCACATGGGCCTCGTTGTACTGGGTCTTCGCCTCGGTCTCTGGTCTCTGTACTGGCATCAGGAGCCAGGGCCTCAGCGGCCTTTATCCCCCAAGAGACAGCCGCCCATCCTGGGTGATCCTCAAAGAGGCTAGTAATGTCTGACTGCCCCAGGATGGAGCTGTCGTGGGACACTGGGAAGCGCGCACAACTCTTCATCTGGTGGTTGGTCACCAGCTGTATGCTGAGGGAGCGGAACCCTTTTTGGTTACCGTTGGGCACTCCCAGATGGCGGAGAAACCCGCTGCCCGGGCATCTTGTTGGGCTTGGTCCATGTCGAAGATGATATCATTTTCCGCCCGGGCAAACAAGGCATCCGGATGCACCTGTGGGCTGTGGCCTGTGAGATGCCCTGGAAGGATCCCGAGGTGTAAAAGTTCAGGGCTGTAGTGACCTTGACTGCCACTAGGAGCAGCTGTCCTCCTCCCCCATGTGGTGCCAAGTCCGCAAGGACATAGCACAGGGCCGCGCCGTCTCCTTGTTGAGGCAGAGCATCCTGCAGCATGCGCTGTCTGTCACCTTGTCGAATGACCAGCAATGCCTGTACACCCCGGGCAGCCGCAGGTCTCCCCCCGCAACTCCTGATGTGTTGGGTGTTCTGGGTCACAAACAGGTCACCAACACTGGAAGTGGTGCAACTCTATATTCTTATAAGGTTAACTATATTAACATACTTGAACTGTTGGTAAATGCAATACCAGCTTAACTATTGACCCTTGCCTAGTCCTAACCAGGTGATGCACTCAGCACATGGTGAATGTCTGTGTTGCAGGCTGTGAGCTCTGTGCTCTGAGCTGGCTGCTACTAGAATGAGCGGGAACTCTCCTGTCCCCTGTCTTTATAGTGCTCTCCCTGTCCGTGGCTTCGAGGAAGAGCTGGAAGCGCTGTTTAAAAATCTTCCAATTGACCCCGAGATTGCCGGCGATGCGGAGCGGCGGCGGATTGATGTTCTCCATACTTCAGGATGCCGGAATGCTGATTAGTTGCAGGCGGGTCTCAGAAGTGCTCGTATGCAACCACTCCTTGTACCATGATGTGTTGGGTGTTCTGGATCACAAACAGGTCACCAACACTGGAAGTGGTGCAACTCTATTAACATACTTGAACTGTGGGTAAATGCAATACCAGCTTTAACTATTGACCCTTGCCTAGTCCAAACCAGGTGATGCACTCAGCACATGGTGAACGTCTGTGTTGCAGGCTGTGAGCTCTGTGCTCCGAGCTGGCTGCTACTAGTGCGTGTGCTCTCACTGGTGATTGGCTGCGGTGTTGTGAATGCTGATTGGTCCCACTGCATGTCCATCAGTGTGTGTGTGTGTGTCTGCACCATAATATACTGGTGTATATTATGACATCCTCCCTTTTATATAAATAACATGTGCCTGCGTGACAATAAATATCGTGTAGTGAATGTACCTGACTATGTGTGTGCGTGTTATTTACATGACTATGTACATGAGGCTAATCTATTTACACGGGAAGGTGCCTAGTGCAGAGAAATAGGGTGTCACACCAACAACGAAATGAACATTCTATACAAACTACTGGAACGATGAAACAGGATAACAGAACAGATCAAAGAGTCCAACATTGTAAAACTCATAAGTCAAGTCTCTGAGGTGGGCGACGAATTCTGGTTGACCGCCTCAAGGGTGGGTCAGGAGCCACCGGCTGAGGAATGGGCTGGGCCACGGCAGAGTGAGGAGGATGCAAAGTATTCGGAATCTCCACATAGTCGAGGTTGGGGACAACAGGAGGGCGTGGCACCGGTGGAGGATCACGTAGCGAGCGTGGAAAGAGACGAAAGGCACGCCGATTGCGGCGGCGAATGGAACCATCTGGCAGACGAACCAGGAACGAGCGGGGAGACACCTGCCGAAGTACCACAGAAGTTGCAGACCAGCCACCGTCCGGAAGGTGGATGTGGACGTTGTCATCCGGCACCAGAGCAGGGAGATCAGTCGCCCGAGCGTAATGCGCCGCCTTGTGTTGTGCACAAAACTTGCATCCGCTGAAGGACCGGAACGTGGTCGAGGTCTGGGACGTGAATAGACGGCACCGTGGTCCTGAAGGTGCGACCCATGAGCAGCTGGGCTGGCAACAGGCCCGTGGAGAGTGGGGCCAAACGATAGGCCAGCAAGGCAAGGTAGAAGCCGGATCCTACATCGGCAGCCTTGCAGAGGAGCCGTTTGATGATGTGGTCGCCCTTTTCCGCTTTGCCATTGGATTGGGGGTGCAGGGGACTGGATTTCACATGCACAAAGTTGTACCTGCTGGCAAAGTTTGACCATTCCTGGCTCGCGAAGCAGGGGCCACTGTCCGACATCACAGTGAGTGGGATGCCGTGACGAGCAAAGGTCTCCTTGCAGGCACGGATGACCGCCGATGATGTGATGTCGTGCAGGCGTATGACTTCCGGGTAGTTCGAAAAATAGTCTACAATCAGAACTTAGTCACTGCCGAGTGCATGGAACAGGTCAACGCCTACCTTAGCCCAAGGGGACGTGACCAACTCATGGGGCTGTAGGGTCTTACGTGGTTGGGCCGGCTGGAACCGCTGACAGGCGGGGCAGTTGAGCACTGTGTTGGCGATGTCCTCATTGATGCCAGGCCAGTACACAGCCTCTCGGGCCCTCTTCGACACTTCTCCACGCCAAGATGGCCCTCGTGTAGCTGTTCCAAAATGAGCTGGCGCATGCTGTGCGGGATCACGATGCGGTCCAGCTTCAGGAGGACACCATCGACTACTGCCAGATCGTCTCTGATATTGTAGAACTGCGGGCATTGGCTCTTGAGCCACCCGTCCGTCAGGTGGCGCATGACACACTGTAGTAGGGGGTCAGCCGCAGTCTCGCAGCGAATGTGGATAAGGCGTTCATCCGTGGCCGGCAGATTGGAGGCCGTGAAGGCCACATGGGCGTCAACCTGGCAGACAAACCCCTCTGGGTCACACGGGGTGTTGACTGCCCTGGACAGAGCGTCGGCTATGATCAGGTCCTTGCCCGGGGTGTATAACAGCTGGAAATCGTACCACCGGAGTTTAAGGAGAATGTGCTGGAGGCGAGGGGTCGTATCATTCAGGTCTTTTTGTATAATGTTGACCAGCGGGCGATGGTCGGTCTCGACAGTGAATTGGGGGAGGTCGTACACGTAATCATGAAATTTGTCGACCCCAGTCAACAGGCTCAGGCACTCCTTTTTGACCTGCGCGTCGCGCTGTTCCGTGGGGGTCATGGCACGTGACGCATATGCAATGGGGGCCCATGATGAGGCCACATCGCGTTGCAGGAGCATCGCCCTGTTGCTCTTATTAGCCTTGTTTTTATTAACTCTAATTCTGTCACCTTTGCTCACGAGTCACCAGGTATCTTTCTGATCCGCCACGTGGTTCAAGCTCAAGTAATGATTAATAATACAGCACACCGCTGAGTAAATGTTATTTCAACGATCATTTATTATATACAGCAATAAATACTTATACAATAATCCTACTTCTAGACTATTACCTATCACTAAAGGCCAATACTTAACTTTGGTGATGGCCCACCAGGTCAGGGAAACGAATGGTTTATCGAATTGGGTCTGGCCTGCGGGATTCAAAAAGGCTGGTACGGGTCGATAGTCTGGAACACCTATCTGGTAGCGATCGCTGGAGTAAGACTTACTTGTTCTTTTGCCGAAGGATCTCGAAGGTTGCGAGTAGGAGAAGAAGGGTTGATCTGAACTTGGCCCCTATCTTTATAGTTCCCAGGGGCTTCCCGCCTCTCGGGGCGGACCTTGACCCTGGTCCCAAGTGATTGGACTTGTTCCCAATCACTGGGTTTGATATGCTCCAATAATGGGGCGATTCCTTGATCGGGGTCGTTCACCTGTCTTTGTCTCGGCCACTGCTGGCGCCGAGAGGTCTGGATCGGCATTCAATTGCTAATTTGTAGCAATTGTTCCCGGGGATCGCCGATTAAACTGCAGATGTCTGTGTTGATGTGCTGCTGATGGTTGCAGGTATCGGTCTGGGCCGACTTCCCCAGAGCCGAATACGCTGTTCTGCCTGCAGCTGTCCGTTTTGAGTCCTGTTGGCTGATTTTCCCATCAGCCTCTTTAGTTCACCATTTTACATCGGGGTTTGGCCAAATTAATCGTGAATCAGCCATTTTAGGTGGCGACAGCCCCAATGCCGGATTGGCTGGCACCCGTTGAAATTTTTGTTCCTTCGTGGGCTCAAAAAATGCCAATACCGGGGCCGTGGTAAGCTTGGTCTTAAGCTCCTCCCATTCGTGCTCGTGGGCGGGAAGCCATTGGAAGTCTGTCATCTTCCTGACCAGGTTCCGGAGAGCTGTGGTATGGGAGGCGAGGTTGGGGATGAACTTGCCCAGGAAGTTGACCATGTCCAAAAATCGGAGGACCGCCTTCTTATCCACTGGCTTCTGCATGGCCGTGAGGGCTGCCACCTTGTCCGCATCCGGCCGCACACCCAACCGGGAGATGTGGTCCCCGAGGAACTTGAGTTCCGTCTGGCCGAAGGAACATTTGGCTCTGTTGAGGCGAAGGCCTTGGTCCCGTATTCGTTTGAAAACGCGCTGTAGGCGACTGATATGCTGTAGGCAAATGATAATGTCATCAACATAGACGCACACACCCTCAATGCCCTCCATCATTTGCTCCATGATCCGGTGGAATACTTCTGATGCCGATATAATCCCAAACGGCATCCTGTTGTAGCAGTATCTGCCAAACGGGGTATTAAAGGTCCACAGCTTTCTGCTGGACCTGTCTAGTTGAATTTGCCAGAATCCTTTCGAGGCGTCAAGTTTGGTGAAGATGTTGGCCCGAGCCATCTCGCACGTGATCTCCTCGCGCTTGGGGATAGGGTAATGCTCCCTCATTATGATGCGATTCAGATCTTTTGGGTCAATGCAGATCCGGAGCTCGCCGGAAGGCTTCCTTACGCACACCATGGAATTGACCCAGTCGGTTGGTTCCATCACTCTGGAGAGCACTCCTTGGTCCTGGAGGTCCTGTAGCTGCTGCTTGAGGAGGTCCCAGAGGGGTGCTGGGACTCTGCGAGGTGCATGAACCACAGGCGTAGCGTCTTGTTTGAGCAGGATTTTGTAAATGTATGGAAGCGTGCCCATGCCTTCGAAAACGTTGCGGTGCAGGTCGATGATGGCATTGAGTTGCGCCCTGAAGTCCGCATCCTGGAAGGCAGACGTGTCCTCTGGAGAGAGAGAGTGTACTCGTTGAACGAGGTTTAGGAGTTTGCACGCCTGTGCGCCTAGCAGAGAGTCCTTCGAGGAGCCCACGATCTCGAAGGGAAGTTGTGAGTTGTGCGTCACTTCGAGTTGGCATGAACTGGTAGCAGGAATGACGTTGCCATTGTAGTCCACTAGTTGGCAGGTCGATGGAAGAATGGTTGGTTTAACCCCAAGGGTCTGAAAGGCTGACCACGCTAGGAGATTAGCGGAAGCACCAGTGTCCACGCGGAATCGTATCTGGGATCGGTTGACCGTCAGGGTGGTACACCACTCGTCTGGATCATTGCTGTGCACCGACAGCGGCTGGTGGTTTTGATTCGGGGACAGCCTGTTCTTTGTTATAACAGCGACTCGAAAAGGCTCCCTCGGGTCCACTGATCTGCGGGAAGTCGGAATCGGACTCAGTGAACGTGGGTTGAATTGCCCGAACGTTCCAGCGAGGCTGGCTGAAGCGATGCGAATTGGCAGGCTGAGCTGCTCGACAGCAGGCAGCATAGTGGCCAAGTCTGCCACATCGTAGGCATTGTCACGATTTTGCAGGACATTGCCGCTTTAAATGGGCGGAGCCACAGTTGCCGCATGTTGTGACGTCAGTACGCTCGTTGCGCCACCGCGCATGCGCGGTGCGGTCCTGCGTGGTGCGTGTCTGCGCATCACTTTCCTCCACGTCACCGTCCCCTCGTTTGGCGCGTACAAGCGTGGGAGGCCGCGAAAAGCGCGCGAAATGGCTGCTCTCATCCAGGCTGCAGCCTTGGAGGTGTTCAATTGTTTGGACCCGTTCCGCCTCGTGGGGACCTTGCCGCGCCGTTTCAGCTGCCTGTATGTGGGAGTGCCGGCTGGTGGCATTTTCATGCAGGACACAGATCTCGATGGCAGTCGCTAGGGTGAGTTGCTTAACTTTGAGGAGCTGCTGACGCAGGACACTAAATACGATCTGGTCGCATATCATGGAGTCGGAGGTGGGCCCATAGCCGCAGGACTGCACAAGGATGCGGAGGTGTGTTAAAAAGGATTGGAAAGGCTCGTCCTTACCCTGCAAGCGCTGCTGGAACAGGTATCTTTCGAAGCTTTCATTGACCTCTATGCTGAAGTGGGTATCGAATTTGAGGAGAACCGTCTTGTACTTTGTCTTGTCCTCGTCGTCTGTGAATGTGAGGGAGTTGAAGATGTGGATGACGTGTTGCCCGGCCGTGGAGAGGAGCAGAGCAATCTTCCTGGTGTCCGAGGCGTTCTCCCTGTCCGTGGCTTAGAGGAAGAGCTGGAAGCGCTGTTTAAAAATCTTCCAATTGACCCCGAGATTGCCAGCGATGCGGAGCGGCGGCGGGTTGATGTTCTCCATACTTCAGGATGCCGGAATGCTGATTAGTTGCAGGCGGGTCTCAGAAGTGCTAGTATGCAACCACTCCTTGTACCATGATGTGTTGGGTGTTCTGGATCACAAACAGGTCACCAACACTGGAAGTGGTGCAACTCTATTAACATACTTGAACTGTGGGTAAATGCAATACCAGCTTTAACTATTGACCCTTGCCTAGTCCAAACCAGGTGATGCACTCAGCACATGGTGAACGTCTGTGTTGCAGGCTGTGAGCTCTGTGCTCCGAGCTGGCTGCTACTAGTGCGTGTGCTCTCACTGGTGATTGGCTGCGGTTTTGTGTATGCTGATTGGTCCCACTGCATGTCCATCAGTGTGTGTGTGTGTCTGCACCATAATATACTGGTGTATATTATGACAACTCCCCTCTTGGTCCCTCCCCGGCCGAATGGGCAACCAGGTCCTCAGGGTGTGGGGCGGGGTACAACACATGATCCACCACCTCGAGCCTCTGCAGACGCTGCTGTTGCCGCCATCTCCGGCGTCAGGCCGCCCGGCCTAGCAGCAGCACTAATCGGGCAAGTACTGGGTCCAATATCCCTGCCATAGTGTTCCATATCCTTAAAGACTTGGGGGAGGGTGTTAGACTGGCAAACAGCGGTGGCCCCCACCCCAGGACCCTCCATTCCCCCACTGATTCCCCCCACCCATCCTACCTGGAACGCTCTGCCCACACACAGCCGGCCGCAGCGGGCCCCCGTCACCGGACCCCAGACCTTGTACCCCGGACACCCGCTCATAACGTCACCTGGGCTTGGTGCTGGTCCCCTCCCCTTTGAACTCACCCACCCTCTAGCCGTGGACATGTCCCCGGAGCTGTGTCCCAAACCCTGGGTTTTTGGATGTTGGCTGCTGCGTCTGTGGTGTTGCCTCCCACATTGTTCAGGTAGTGTCCAGGCATCGCGGTCTGATTGGGATGCTAGGCAATGGCTCGCACATGCTACATGGTCTGCTCACCCATGGAAATCCACTTGGGTTGTGTGAAGTGCTCACTTAACCATGATTGCAAATTCCCTCTTAACAATAGCCGATTAGCAATAGCCTTCAACCGCACGACCAGAGGCCTCGGCACTCGGTTGGAGTTATGGGTGGTCGGTGGGGCAGATGGCGAGGGACAAGGTTTGCCCCTGGAACTGGTACACATGATCCAGAGGTTGGCATGGTGGTGCCGCGAGCGGTTGCCCCCCCAGACCCTCCCCCCACCCCCCCATGTTGTCCACCCCAGCCAGGGATATCACCTCCCCAGCACCCCCCCAGACGAGGGTCCCCACCAACCACCGAGCACTGGGGTGCCAAGCCCAGCGCCCCGGGGCACTTTGCCTGTGAGCAAAGATGGCTACTCACCTCTTCTGCTGCCCATGGAAACTCTTCCGCCAGGTTCACGTTTCTCAAAAGGAGTACTAATCGGTGCCAGCGTAACCACCTGCTGGGAGGTCAATGAATGACGGGAGGCCGTTGGATACGTGGTGGCTCCCATTAATTGTATGAAAATAGGGCTTATGTGGTGATGTCTGGTCACCCATGCTACTACGAGATTCCGATTTTGCCTACAGGAGCAGGCCGGTAAACCCCAAACTGTTTGGCGCCTGGCGCAGTTCTTCTTTTTGGCCTGCCCCGCTGTTCATTATGCTTGGGCGAGAGCATAACAAGGGGAATCCCGCCCTTAGTCTCAGGAACAGAAAATCCTGCTAAGTGTGTGTGGACCCATTCTCCAGTGAGAGTCAGTAGGCGGTATTCGCTTCCCAACGCCAAAATCGCGTTCGACGACGGGGCGGAGAATCCGTTTTTCCACCGAAATCGAAAGGGGCGCCGGTTTCTGAGTTGTCCGCCCCCTGAAAAGCGGCGTATTCTAGGAGTGAGCCGCGCCGAGCATCCACCGCCTCAGGCCAGTGCCTGAGGTCCGTCCCACGCTGCTCCGTCACCGACCGGTCAAATTCCCGATGGCGTGGGTTATGTGTGCTCATACCGTCCTGGAAGCTCGCGTGGTGGCTGCGGACTCAGTCCGGGACCATCACAATCGGGGGAGGGCCGAGTGGCGGGCAGGGGGGGTTCATTCGGGGTGGGGGGCAATGTGGGCAGGGGGTGCGGGGCACGCGAGCGGCCAATGGGGGGCACTACTTTGGCAGCCCAGGTCTACAGGCTGGGTCAGCCATAGAGCATGGCGCAGCCACTGCAGGCTCCCGCCGTCCGCATGCGCGTCTCTGAACCTGAAGTGCTGGGGGCCGAATTGGCAGCTAGAGCTTCGGGCTCAACACTGCCGCCCTGCTAGCCCCCAGCAAAACGGCGAATCGGTGGCCTTTTCGCACCTGTTTTCCTGCCATAAAAGACCACCTTTTTCACGCCGGCGTGGGGGCTTAGTCTCCAATACGGAAAATTCAGCCCAGTGCGCGTGGAACCTGTACCCCAGTGAGAGTCAGTGTGTGTGGAACCCGTTCCCCAGTGAGAGTCAGTGTGTGTGGAACCCATACCCCAGTGAGAGTCAGTGTGTGTGGAACCCGTACCCCAGTGAGAGTCAGTGTGTGGAACCCATACCCCAGTGAGAGTCAGTGTGTGTGGAACACGTACCCCAGAGAGAGTCTGTGTGTGTGGAACCCGTATCCCAGTGAGAGTCTGTGTGTGTGGAACCCGTACCCCAGTGAGAGTCAGTGTGTGTGGAACCCATACCCCAGTGAGAGTCAGTGTGTGTGGAACCCATACCCCAGTGAGAGTCAGTGTGTGTGGAACCTGTACCCCAGTGAGAGTCTGTGTGTGTGGAACCCATACCACAGTGAGAGTCAGTGTGTGTGGAACCTGTACCCCAGTGAGAGTCTGTGTGTGTGGAACCCATACCCCAGTGAGAGTCAGTGTGTGGAACCCGTACCCCAGTGAAAGTCAGTGTGTGTGGAACCCATACCCCAGTGAGAGTCAGTGTGTGGAACCCGTACCCCAGTGAAAGTCAGTGTGTGTGGAACCCATACCCCAGTGAGAGTCAGTGTGTGTGGAACCCGTACCCCAGTGAGAGTCAGTGTGTGTGGAACCCATAACCCAGTGAGAGTCAGTGTGTGTGGAACCCATACCCCAGTGAGAGTCAGTGGGTGTGGAACCCGTACCCCAGTGAGAGTCAGTGGGTGTGGAACCTGTACCTCAGTGAGAGTCAGTGTGTGTGGAACCCGTACCCCAGTGAGAGTCAGTGTGTGTGGAACCCGTACCCCAGTGAGAGTCAGTGTGTGTGGAACCCGTACCCCAGTGAGAGTCAGTGTGTGTGGAACCCGTACCCCAGTGAGAGTCAGTGTGTGTGGAACCCATACCCCAGTGAGAGTCAGTGTGTGTGGAACCTGTACCCCAGTGAGAGTCTGTGTGTGTGGAACCCATACCCCAGTGAGAGTCAGTGTGTGTGGATCACGTACCCCAGAGAGAGTCAGTGTGTGTGGAACCCATACCCCAGTGAGAGTCAGTGTGTGTGGAACCCGTATCCCAGTGAGAGTCAGTGGGTGTGGAACCCATAACCCAGTGAGAGTCAGTGTGTGTGGAACCCATACCCCAGTGAGAGTCAGTGTGTGTGGAACCCATACCCCAGTGAGAGTCAGTGTGTGTGGAACCTGTACCCCAGTGAGAGTCTGTGTGTGTGGAACCCGTACCCCAGTGAGAGTCAGTGTGTGTGGAACACATACCCCAGAGAGAGTCAGTGTGTGTGGAACCCATACCCCAGTGAGAGTCAGTGTCTGGGGAACCCATACCCCAGTGAGAGTCAGTGTGTGTGGAACCTGTACCCCAGTGAGAGTCAGTGGGTGTGGAACCCATAACCCAGTGAGAGTCAGTGTGTGTGGAACCCATACCCCAGTGAGAGTCAGTGGGTGTGGAACCCGTACCCCAGTGAGAGTCAGTGGGTGTGGAACCTGTACCTCAGGGAGAGTCAGTGTGTGTGGAACCCGTACCCCAGTGAGAGTCAGTGTGTGTGGAACCCGTACCCCAGTGAGAGTCAGTGTGTGTGGAACCCGTACTCCAGTGAGTCAGTGTGTGTGGAACCCATACCCCAGTGAGAGTCAGTGTGTGTGGAACCCGTACCCCAGTGAGAGTCAGTGTGTGTGGAACCCGTACCCCAGTGAGAGTCAGTGTGTGTGGAACCCGTACCCCAGTGAGAGTCAGTGTGTGTGGAACCCGTACCCCAGTGAGAGTCAGTGTGTGTGGAACCCGTACCCCAGTGAGAGTCAGTGTGTGTGGAACCCGTACCCTAGTGAGAGTCAGTGTGTGTGGAACCCGTACCCCAGTGAGAGTCAGTGTGTGTGGAACCCGTACCCCAGTGAGAGTCAGTGTGTGTGGAACCCGTACCCCAGTGAGAGTCAGTGTGTGTGGAACCCGTACCCCAGTGAGAGTCAGTGTGTGTGGAACCCGTACCGCAGTGAGAGTCAGTGTGTGTGGAACCCGTACCCCAGTGAGAGTCAGTGTGTGTGGAACCCGTACCCCAGTGAGAGTCAGTGTGTGTGGAACCCGTACCCCAGTGAGAGGCAGTGTTTGTGAAATCTGTACCTCAGTGAGAGTCCGTGAGTGTGGATCCCGTACCCCAGTGAGAGTCAGTGTGTGTGGAACCCGTACCCCAGTGAGAGTCAGTGTGTGTGGAACCCGTACCCCAGTGAGAGTCAGTGGGTGTTTTCCAGTCTTGATCCTCGGCTTATCTTTGTGTTTCACAGGTTTATTTCCTCCTGACCACACAAGATACAAAGCGGAACGGCGGTTTATTGGAACGTTTGCTCACAGAGACTGTTGCTGGTTTTCGTCTTTATCGCAGAATCGCCATCTCCTCCGGGGGTCTCGCTATATCCCTTTCCAAGCAACATTTGTTTGATGTCACTTCGATCATTGAGGAAAGCACAACTTCCATGCTGGTAATGTGTCCTGGAGGGAACAGCCTTTCCCCTGGGTGTCTGTATCACGGGGAGACACTGTTCCCCTGCGGGTCTGTATCCCGGAGAGAGACTATTCCCCTGAGTGTCTGTATCCCTGAGAGAGACTGTTCCCTGTGGGTCTGTATCCCGGGGAGAGACTATTCCCCTGGGAGTCTGTATCCCTGAGAGACACTGTTCCCCTGGGGGTCTGTATCCCGGGGAGAGACTATTCCCCTGGGGTTCTGTATCACGGGGAGACACTGTTCCCCTGGGGGTCTGTATCACGGGGAGACACTGTTCCCCTGCGGATCTGTATCCCGGGTAGAGACTATTCCCCTGGGGGTCTGTATCCCAGAGAGAGACTGTTCCCTGTGGGTCTGTATCCCTGAGACTGTTCCCCTGAGGGTCTGTATCCCTGAGACTGTTCTCCTGTGGGTCTGTATCCCGGGGAGAGGCTAATCCCCTGAGGGTCTGTATCCCTGAGAGAGACTATTCCCCTAGGGGTCTGTTACCCGGAGAGACACTGTCCCCTGGGGGTCTGTATCCCGGAGAGACACTGTTCCCCTGAGGTCCTGTATCCCAGAGAGACACTGTCCCCTGGGGGTCTGTATCCCAGAGAGAGACTGTTCCCTGTGGGTCTGTTACCCAGAGAGACACTGTTCCCCTGGGGATCTGTATCCCAGAGAGACACTGTTCCCCTGGGGGTCTGTATCCCGGAGAGACACTGTTCCCCTGGGGGTCTGTATCCCGGAGAGACACTGTTCCCCTGAGGGTCTGTATCCCGGAGAGACACTGTTCCCCTGAGGGTCTGTATCCCGGAGAGACACTGTTCCCCTGGGGGTCTGTATCCCGGAGAGACACTGTTCCCCTGGGGGTCTGAATCATAAGAACATAAGAACTAGGAGCAGGAGTAGGCCATCTGGCCCCTCGAGCCTGCTCCACCATTCAATGAGATCATGGCTGATCTTTTGTGGACTCAGCTCCACTTTCCGGCCCGAACACCATAACCCTTAATCCCTTTATTCTTCAAAAAACTATCTATCTTTATCGTAAAAACATTTAATGAAGGAGCCTCTACTGCTTCACTGGGCAAGGAATTCCATAGATTCACAACCCTTTGGGTGAAGAAGTTCCTCCTAAACTCAGTCTTAATCTACTTCCCCTTATTTTGAGGCTATGCCCCCTAGTTCTGCTTTCACCTGCCAGTGGAAACAACCTGCCCACATCTATCCTATCTATTCCCTTCATAATCTTATATGTTTCTATAAGATCCCCCCTCATCCTTCTAAAATTCCAACGAGTATAGTCACAGTCTACTCAGCCTCTCCTCGTAATCCAACCCCTTCAGCTCTGGGATTAACCTAGTGAATCTCCTCTGGACACCCTCCAGTGCCAGTACGTCCTTTCTCAAGTAAGGAGACCAAAACTGAACACAATACTCCAGGTGTAGCCTCACTAACACCTTATACAATTGCAGCAGAACCTCCCTAGTCTTAAACTCCATCCCTCTAGCAATGAAGGACAAAATTCCATTTGCCTTCTTAATCACCTGTTGCACCTGTAAACCAACTTTTTGCGACTCATGCACTAGCACATCCAGGTCTCTCTGCACAGCAGCATGTTTTAATATTTTATCATTTAAATAATAATCCCTTTTGCTGTTATTCCTACCAAAATGGATAACCTCATATTTGTCAACATTGTATTCCATCTGCCAGACCCTAGCCCATTCAAATCCCTCTGCAGACTTCCAGTATCCTCTGCACTTTTTGCTTTACCACTTATCTTAGTGTCGTCTGCAAACTTGGACATGTTGCCCTTGGTCCCCAACTCCAAATCATCTATGTAAATTGTGAACAGTTGTGGGCCCAACACTGATCCCTGAGGGACACCACTAGTACTGATTGCCAACCAGAGAAACACCCATTAATCCCCACTCTTTGCTTTCTATTAATTAACCAATCCTCTATCCAAGCTACTACTTTCCCCTTAATGCCATGCATCTTTATCTTATGCAGCAACCTTTTGTGTGGCACCTTGTCAAAGGCCTTCTGGAAATCCAGAGATACCACATACATTGGCTCCCCGTTATCTACCGCACTGTTAATGTCCTCAAAAGATTCCACTAAATTAGTTAGGCATGACCTGCCCTTTATGAACCCATGCTGCGTCTGCCCAATGGGACAATTTCCATCCAGGTGCCTCGCTATTTCTTCCTTGATGATAGATTCCAGCATCTTCCCGACTACCGAAGTTAAGCTCACTGGCCTATAATTACCTGCTTTCTGCCTACCTCCTTTTTTAAACAATTTTGCTAATTTCCAATCCGCTGTAACCACCCCAGAGTCTAGTGAATTTGGGTAAATTATCACGAGTGCATTTGCAATTTCCCTAGCCATCTCTTTTAGCACTCTGGGATGCATTCCATCAGGTCCAGGAGACTTGTCTACCTTTAGCCCCATTAGCTTGCCCATCACTACCTCCTTGGTGATAACAATTCTCTCAAGGTCCTCACCTGTCATAGCCTCATTTCCATCAGTCCCGGGGAGAGTCAGTGCTCTGGGAGTCTGTGTCCCGGAGAGAGTCAGTGCCCTGGGAGTCTGTATCCCGGGGAGAGACAGTGCCCTGGGAGTCCGTATCCCGAGGAGAGTCAGTGCTCTGGGGGTCTGTATCACGGGGAAAGTCTGTGCCCTGGGGCCTGTATCCCGCTGAGACTCAGTGCCCTGGGAGTCTGTATCCCGGGGAGAGTCAGTGCCCTGGGGTCTGTATCCCGGGGAGAGTCAGTGTCCTGGGGTCTGTATCCCGGGGAGAGTCCGCGCCCTGGGTGTCTGTATAACGGGGAGAGTCAGTGCCCTGGGGTCTCTATCCCGGGGAGATTCAGTGCCCTGGGAGTCTGTATCCCGGGGAGAGACCGTGCCCTGAGGGTCTACATGCCGTGGTGAGTCCGTACCCTGGGAGTCTGTATCCTGGGGTGAGTCATTGCCATGGGAGTCTGTAACCCAGGGAGAGTCAGTGCCCCGGTAGTCTGTATCCCGGGGAGAGTCAGTGTCCTGGGGGTCGGCATCCCGGGGGAAAACAGTGCCCTGGGAGTCTCTATCCCGGGTAGGTCCTGGGAGTTTGTATCCCGGGGAGAGTCAGTGCCCTGGGAGTCTGTATCCTGGGGAGAGTTGGTGCCCTGGGGGTCTATATGCTAGGGGTAGTCAGTGCCCTGGGAGACCGTATCCCGAGGAGAAACAGTGCCCTGGGGTCTGTATCGCGGGGAGATTCAGTGCCCTGGGAGTCTGTATCCTGGGGAGAGTCAGTGCCCTGGGAGTCCATATCCTGAGGAGAGTCAGTGCTCTGGAGTCTGTATCACGGGGAAAGTCTGTGCCCTGGGAGTCTGTATCCCGGCGAGAGCCAGTGCCCTGGGGGTCTAATTGCCGGGGAGTGTCAGTGCTCTGGGAGTCTGTGTCCTGGGGAGAGTCAGTGCCCTGGGAGTCCATATCCTGAGGAGAGTCAGTGCTCTGGAGTCTGTATCCCGGCGAGAGCCAGTGCCCTGGGGGTCTAATTGCCGGGGAGTGTCAGTGCTCTGGGAGTCTGTGTCCCAGGGAGGGACAGTGCCCTGGGAGTCTGTATCCCGGGGAGAGTCGGTGCCCTGGAGGTTTGTGTCCTGTGGCGAGTCAGTGCCCTGGGAGTCTGTATCCTAGGAAGAGACAGTGTCCTGGGGGTCTATATGCCGGGGTGAGTCCGTGCCCTGGGAGTTTGGATCCATGGAGAGTCAGTGCCCTGGGAGTCTGTATCCCGGGGAGAGTCAGTGCCCTGGGGGCCGGCATCACGGGGGGAGACAGTGCCCTGGGAGTCTGTATCCCGGGGAGGACGTGGGAGTTTGTATCCCGTGGAGACTCAGTGCCCTGGGAGTCTGTATCCTGGGGAGAGTTGGTGCCTGGGGGTCTATCTGCTGGGGATAGTCAGTGCCCTGGGAGTCTGTATCCTGGGGAGAGTTGGTGCCCTGGGAGTCTATATCCCGGGGGGAGTCAGTGCCCTGGGAGTCAGTATCCCGGGGAGGGTCAGTGCCTTGGGAGTCTGTATCCCGGGGAGGGTCAGTGCCTTGGGAGTCTGTATCCCGGGCAGAGTCAGTGCCCTGGGGGTCTGTATCCCGGGGAGAGTCAGTACTATGGGAGTCTGTATCCCAGGGAGAATCAGTACCCTGGGAGTCTGTATCCCGGGGAGAGTCAGTGCCCTGGGAGTCTGTATCCCGGGGAGAGTCAGTGCCCTGGGAGTCTGTATCGCAGGGAGAATCAGTGCCCTGGGAGTCTGTATCGCAGGGAGAGTCAGTGCCCTGGGAGTCTGTATCCCGGGGTGTGTAGGTACCCTGGGAGTCTGTATCCCGGGGAGAGTCAGTGCCGTGGGGGTTTATATGCCGGGGTGAGTCCGCACCCTGGGGGTTTGTATCCCGGGGAGAGTCAATGCCCTGGGAGCCTGTATCCCGGGGAGAGTCAGTACCCTGGGAGTCTGTATCCCGGGGAGAGTCAGTGCCCTGGGGGGTCTATATGCCGGGGTGAGTCCGTGACCTGGGGGTCTGTATCCCGGGGAGAGTAAATGACCTGGGGGTCTGTATCCCGTGGAGAGTCAGTGCCCTGGGGGTCTAGATGCCGGGGTGAGTTCGTGACCTGGGGGTCTGTATCCTGGGGACAGTCAGTGCCCTGGGAGTCTGTATCCCGGGGAGAGACAGTGCCCTGGTAGTCTGTATCCCGGGGAGAGTCAGTGTCCTGGGGGTCGGCATCCCGGGGGGAAACAGTGCCCTGGGAGTCTCTATCCCGGGTAGGCCCTGGGAGTTTGTATCCCGGGGAGAGTCAGTGCCCTGGGAGTCTGTATCCTGGGGAGAGTTGGTGCCCTGGGGGTCTATATGCTGGGGGTAGTCAGTGCCCTGGGAGTCCGTATCCCGGGGAGAAACAGTGCCCTGGGGTCTGTATCCCGGGGAGAATCCACGCCCTGGGTGCCTGTATCCCGGGGAGATTCAGTGCCCTGGGAGTCTGTATCCCGGGGAGGGTCAGTGCCCTGGGAGTCCATATCCTGAGGAGAGTCAGTGCGCTGGAGTCTGTATCACGGGGAAAGTCTGTGCCCTGGGAGTCTGTATCCCGGCGAGAGCCAGTGCCCTGGGGGTCTATATGCCGGGGAGTGTCAGTGCTGTGGGAGTCTGTGTCCCAGGGAGGGACAGTGCCCTGGGAGTCTGTATCCCGGGGAGAGTCGGTGCCCTGGAGGTTTGCGTCCTGTGGAGAGTCAGTGCCCTGGGAGTCTGTATCCTAGGAAGAGACAGTGTCCTGGGGGTCTATATACCAGGGTGAGTCCGCGCCCTGGGAGTCTGTATCCCAGGGAGAGTCAGTGCCCTGGGAGTCTGTATCCCGGGGAGAGTCAGAGCCCTGGGAGTCTGTATCCCGTGGAGAGTCAGTGCCCTGGGGGTCTAGATGCCGGGGTGAGTTCGTGACCTGGGGGTCTGTATCCTGGGGACAGTCAGTGCCCTGGGAGTCTGTATCCCGGGGAGAGACAGTGCCCTGGTAGTCTGTAACCCGGGGAGAGTCAGTGCCCTGGGAGTCTGTATCCCGGGGAGAGTCAGTGCCCTGGGAGTCTGTATCTGGGGAGAGTCAATGACCTGGGGATCTGTATCCCGGGGAGGGTCAGTGCCCTGGGGGTCTGTATCCCGGGGAGAGTCAGTGCCCTGGGGGTCTGTATCCCGCGGAGAGTCAGTGCCTTGGGAGTCTGTATCCCGGGCAGAGTCAGTGCCCTGGGGGTCTGTATCCTGTGGAGAGTCAGTGCCCTGGGAGTCTGTATCCCAGGGAGAGTCAGTGCCCTAGGAGTCTGTATCCCGGGGAGAGTCAGTGCCCTGGGAGTCTGTATCCCGGGGAGACTCAGTGCCCTGGGAGTCTGTATCGCAGGGAGAATCAGTGCCCTGGGAGTCTGTATCGCAGGGAGAGTCAGTGCCCTGGGAGTCTGTATCCCGGGGTGTGTAGGTACCCTGGGAGTCTGTATCCCGGGGAGAGTCAGTGCCGTGGGGGTTTATATGCCGGGGTGAGTCCGCACCCTGGGGGTTTGTATCCCGGGGAGAGTCAATGCCCTGGGAGCCTGTATCCCGGGGAGAGTCAGTACCCTGGGAGTCTGTATCCCGGGGAGAGTCAGTGCCCTGGGGGGTCTATATGCCGGGGTGAGTCCGTGACCTGGGGGTCTGTATCCCGGGGAGAGTCAATGACCTGGGGGTCTGTATCCCGTGGAGAGTCAGTGCCCTGGGGGTCTAGATGCCGGGGTGAGTTCGTGACCTGGGGGTCTGTATCCTGGGGACAGTCAGTGCCCTGGGAGTCTGTATCCCAGGGAGAGACAGTGCCCTGGTAGTCTGTATCCCGGGGAGAGTCAGTGTCCTGGGGGTCGGCATCCCGGGGGGAAACATTGCCCTGGGAGTCTCTATCCCGGGTAGGCCCTGGGAGTTTGTATCCCGGGGAGAGTCAGTGCCCTGGGAGTCTGTATCCTGGGGAGAGTTGGTGCCCTGGGGGTCTATATGCTGGGGGTAGTCAGTGCCCTGGGAGTCCGTATCCCGAGGAGAAACAGTGCCCTGGGGTCTGTATCCCGGGGAGAATCCACGCCCTGGGTGTCTGTATCCCGGGGAGATTCAGTGCCCTGGGAGTCTGTATCCCGGGGAGGGTCAGTGCCCTGGGAGTCCATATCCCGAGGAGAGTCAGTGCGCTGGAGTCTGTATCACGGGGAAAGTCTGTGCCCTGGGAGTCTGTATCCCGGCGAGAGCCAGTGCCCTGGGGGTCTATATGCCGGGGAGTGTCAGTGCTGTGGGAGTCTGTGTCCCAGGGAGGGACAGTGCCCTGGGAGTCTGTATCCCGGGGAGAGTCGGTGCCCTGGAGGTTTGCGTCCTGTGGAGAGTCAGTGCCCTGGGAGTCTGTATCGCAGGGAGAGTCAGTGCCCTAGGAGTCTGTATCCCGGGGAGAGTCAGAGCCCTGGGAGTCTGTATCCCGTGGAGAGTCAGTGCCCTGGGGGTCTAGATGCCGGGGTGAGTTCGTGACCTGGGGGTCTGTATCCTGGGGACAGTCAGTGCCCTGGGAGTCTGTATCCCGGGGAGAGACAGTGCCCTGGTAGTCTGTATCCCGGGGAGAGTCAGTGCCCTGGGAGTCTGTATCCCGGGGAGAGTCAGTGCCCTGGGAGTCTGTATCTGGGGAGAGTCAATGACCTGGGGGTCTGTATCCCGGGGAGAGTCAGTGCCCTGGGAGTTTGTATCCCGGGGAGTGTCAGTACACTGGGGGTCTGTATCCCGGGGACAGTCAGTGCCCTGGGAGTCTGTATCCCGGGGAGAGTCAGTGCCCTGGGGGTCTATATGCCGGGGTGAGTCCGTGACCTGGGGGTCTGTATCCCGGGGAGAGTCAATGACCTGGGGGTCTGTATCCCGGGGAGAGTCAGTGCCCTGGGATCTGTATCTGGGGAGAGTCAATGACCGGGGGGGTCTGTATCCCGGGGAGAGTCAGTGCCCTGGGGGTCTAGATGCCGGGGTGAGTTCGTGACCTGGGGGTCTGTATCCCGGGGACAGTCAGTGCCCTGGGAGTCTGTATCCCGGGGAGAGACCGTGCCCTGAGGGTCTATATGCCATGGTGAGTCCATGCCCTGGGAGTCTGTATCCCAGGGAGAGTCAGTGCCCTGGGAGTCTGTATCCCAGGGAGAGACAGTGCCCTGGGAGTCTGTATCCCGGGGAGAGTCAGTGCCCTGGGAGTCTGTATCTGGGGAGATTCAATGACATGGAGGTCTGTATCCCAGGGTGATTCCGTGCCCTGGGAGTCTGTATCCCGGGGAGAGTAAGTGCCCTGGGGGTCTAGATGCCGGGGTGAGTTCGTGACCTGGGGGTCTGTATCCCTGGGACAGTCAGTGCCCTGGGAGTCTGTATCCCGGGGAGAGACAGTGCCCTGGGAGTCTGTATCCCGGGGACAGTCAGTGCCCTGGGAGTCTGTATCCCGGTGAGGCCGTGGGAGTTTGTATCCCGGGGAGAGTCAGTGCCCTGGGAGTCTGTATCCCGGGGAGAGTCCATGCCCTTGGCGTCTATATGCTGGTGATAGTCAGAGCCCTGGGAGTCTGTATCCTGGGGAGAGGTGGTGCCCTGGGAGTCTGTATCCCGGGGAGAGTCCGCGCCCTGGGAGTCTGTATCCCGGGGCGAGTCAGTGCCCTGGGAGTTTGTATCCCTGGGAGAGTCAGTGCCCTGGGGGTCTGTATCCCGGGGAGAGTCAGTGCCGTGGGGGTTTATATGCCGGGGTGAGTCCGCACCCTGGGGGTTTGTATCCCGGGGAGAGTCAATGCCCTGGGAGCCTGTATCCCGGGGAGAGTCAGTACCCTGGGAGTCTGTATCCCGGGGAGAGTCAGTGCCCTGGGGGGTCTATATGCCGGGGTGAGTCCGTGACCTGGGGGTCTGTATCCCGGGGAGAGTCAATGACCTGGGGGTCTGTATCCCGGGCAGAGTCAGTGCCCTGGGGTCTAGATGCCGGGGTGAGTTCGTGACCTGGGGGTCTGTAACCTGGGGGTCTGTATCCTGGGGACAGTCAGTGCCCTGGGAGTCTGTATCCCGGGGAGAGACAGTGCCCTGGTAGTCTGTATCCCGGGGAGAGTCAGTGTCCTGGGGGTCGGCATCCCGGGGGGAAACAGTGCCCTGGGAGTCTCTATCCCGGGTAGGCCCTGGGAGTTTGTATCCCGGGGAGAGTCAGTGCCCTGGGAGTCTGTATCCTGGGGAGAGTTGGTGCCCTGGGGGTCTATATGCTGGGGGTAGTCAGTGCCCTGGGAGTCCGTATCCCGAGGAGAAACAGTGCCCTGGGGTCTGTATCCCGGGGAGAATCCACGCCCTGGGTGTCTGTATCCCGGGGAGATTCAGTGCCCTGGGAGTCTGTATCCCGGGGAGGGTCAGTGCCCTGGGAGTCCATATCCCGAGGAGAGTCAGTGCGCTGGAGTCTGTATCACGGGGAAAGTCTGTGCCCTGGGAGTCTGTATCCCGGCGAGAGCCAGTGCCCTGGGGGTCTATATGCCGGGGAGTGTCAGTGCTGTGGGAGTCTGTGTCCCAGGGAGGGACAGTGCCCTGGGAGTCTGTATCCCGGGGAGAGTCAGTGCCCTGGGGGTCTGTATCCCGGGGAGAGTCAGTGCCGTGGGGGTTTATATGCCGGGGTGAGTCCGCACCCTGGGGGTTTGTATCCCGGGGAGAGTCAATGCCCTGGGAGCCTGTATCCCGGGGAGAGTCAGTACCCTGGGAGTCTGTATCCCGGGGAGAGTCAGTGCCCTGGGGGGTCTATATGCCGGGGTGAGTCCGTGACCTGGGGGTCTGTATCCCGGGGAGAGTCAATGACCTGGGGGTCTGTATCCCGGGCAGAGTCAGTGCCCTGGGGGTCTAGATGCCGGGGTGAGTTCGTGACCTGGGGGTCTGTATCCTGGGGACAGTCAGTGCCCTGGGAGTCTGTATCCCGGGGAGAGACAGTGCCCTGGTAGTCTGTATCCCGGGGAGAGTGAGTGTCCTGGGGGTCGGCATCCCGGGGGGAAACAGTGCCCTGGGAGTCTCTATCCCGGGTAGGCCCTGGGAGTTTGTATCCCGGGGAGAGTCAGTGCCCTGGGAGTCTGTATCCTGGGGAGAGTTGGTGCCCTGGGGGTCTATATGCTGGGGGTAGTCAGTGCCCTGGGAGTCCGTATCCCGAGGAGAAACAGTGCCCTGGGGTCTGTATCCCGGGGAGAATCCACGCCCTGGGTGTCTGTATCCCGGGGAGATTCAGTGCCCTGGGAGTCTGTATCCCGGGGAGGGTCAGTGCCCTGGGAGTCCATATCCTGAGGAGAGTCAGTGCGCTGGAGTCTGTATCACGGGGAAAGTCTGTGCCCTGGGAGTCTGTATCCCGGCGAGAGCCAGTGCCCTGGGGGTCTATATGCCGGGGAGTGTCAGTGCTGTGGGAGTCTGTGTCCCAGGGAGGGACAGTGCCCTGGGAGTCTGTATCCCGGGGAGAGTCGGTGCCCTGGGAGTCTGTATCTGGGGAGAGTCAATGACCTGGGGGTCTGTATCCCGGGGAGAGTCAGTGCCCTGGGAGTTTGTATCCCGGGGAGTGTCAGTACACTGGGGGTCTGTATCCCGGGGACAGTCAGTGCCCTGGGAGTCTGTATCCCGGGGAGAGTCAGTGCCCTGGGAGTCTGTATCTGGGGAGAGTCAATGACCTGGGGGTCTGTATCCCGGGGAGAGTCAGTGCCCTGGGAGTTTGTATCCCGGGGAGTGTCAGTACACTGGGGGTCTGTATCCCGGGGACAGTCAGTGCCCTGGGAGTCTGTATCCCGGGGAGAGTCAGTGCCCTGGGGGTCTATATGCCGGGGTGAGTCCGTGACCTGGGGGTCTGTATCCCGGGGAGAGTCAATGACCTGGGGGTCTATATGCCATGGTGAGTCCATGCCCTGGGAGTCTGTATCCCAGAGAGAGTCAGTGCCCTGGGAGTCTGTATCCCAGGGAGAGACAGTGCCCTGGGAGTCTGTATCCCGGGGAGAGTCAGTGCCCTGGGAGTCTGTATCTGGGGAGATTCAATGACATGGGGGTCTGTATCCCAGGGTGATTCCGTGCCCTGGGAGTCTGTATCCCGGGGAGGCCGTGGGAGTTTGTATCCCGGGGAGAGTCAGTGCCCTGGGAGTCTGTATCCCGGGGAGAGTCCATGCCCTTGGCGTCTATATGCTGGTGATAGTCAGAGCCCTGGGAGTCTGTATCCTGGGGAGAGGTGGTGCCCTGGGAGTCTGTATCCCGGGGAGAGTCCGCGCCCTGGGAGTCTGTATCCCGGGGCGAGTCAGTGCCCTGGGAGTTTGTATCCCTGGGAGAGTCAGTGCCCTGGGGGTCTGTATCCCGGGGAGAGTCAGTGCACTGGGAGTCTGTAACCCAGGGAGAGTCAGTACGCTGGGAGTCTGTATCCCAGGGAGTCAGTGGCCTGGGAGTCTGTATCCCGGGGAGAATCAGTGCCCTGTGAGTCTGTATCACAGGGAGAGTCAGTGCCCTGGGAGTCTGTATCCCAGGGAGAGTCAGTGCCCTGGGAGTCGGTATCGCAGGTACAGCCAGTGCCCTGGGAGTCCGTATCCCGGGCAGAGTTAGTGCCCTGGGCTTCTATATACCAGGGTGAGTCCGCGCCCTGGGAGTCTGTATCCCAGGGAGAGTCAGTGCCCTGGGAGTCTGTATCCCGGGGAGAGTCAGAGCCCTGGGAGTCTGTATCCCGGGGAGTGTCAGTACACAGGGTGTCTGTATCCCGGGGAGATTCAGTGCCCTGGGAGTCTGTATCCCGGGGAGGGTCAGTGCCCTGGGAGTCCATATCCCGAGGAGAGTCAGTGCGCTGGAGTCTGTATCACGGGGAAAGTCTGTGCCCTGGGAGTCTGTATCCCGGCGAGAGCCAGTGCCCTGGGGGTCTATATGCCGGGGAGTGTCAGTGCTGTGGGAGTCTGTGTCCCAGGGAGGGACAGTGCCCTGGGAGTCTGTATCCCGGGGAGAGTCGGTGCCCTGGAGGTTTGCGTCCTGTGGAGAGTCAGTGCCCTGGGAGTCTGTATCGCAGGGAGAGTCAGTGCCCTAGGAGTCTGTATCCCGGGGAGAGTCAGAGCCCTGGGAGTCTGTATCCCGTGGAGAGTCAGTGCCCTGGGGGTCTAGATGCCGGGGTGAGTTCGTGACCTGGGGGTCTGTATCCTGGGGACAGTCAGTGCCCTGGGAGTCTGTATCCCGGGGAGAGACAGTGCCCTGGTAGTCTGTATCCCGGGGAGAGTCAGTGCCCTGGGAGTCTGTATCCCGGGGAGAGTCAGTGCCCTGGGAGTCTGTATCTGGGGAGAGTCAATGACCTGGGGGTCTGTATCCCGGGGAGAGTCAGTGCCCTGGGAGTTTGTATCCCGGGGAGTGTCAGTACACTGGGGGTCTGTATCCCGGGGACAGTCAGTGCCCTGGGAGTCTGTATCCCGGGGAGAGTCAGTGCCCTGGGGGTCTATATGCCGGGGTGAGTCCGTGACCTGGGGGTCTGTATCCCGGGGAGAGTCAATGACCTGGGGGTCTGTATCCCGGGGAGAGTCAGTGCCCTGGGATCTGTATCTGGGGAGAGTCAATGACCGGGGGGGTCTGTATCCCGGGGAGAGTCAGTGCCCTGGGGGTCTAGATGCCGGGGTGAGTTCGTGACCTGGGGGTCTGTATCCCGGGGACAGTCAGTGCCCTGGGAGTCTGTATCCCGGGGAGAGACCGTGCCCTGAGGGTCTATATGCCATGGTGAGTCCATGCCCTGGGAGTCTGTATCCCAGGGAGAGTCAGTGCCCTGGGAGTCTGTATCCCAGGGAGAGACAGTGCCCTGGGAGTCTGTATCCCGGGGAGAGTCAGTGCCCTGGGAGTCTGTATCTGGGGAGATTCAATGACATGGAGGTCTGTATCCCAGGGTGATTCCGTGCCCTGGGAGTCTGTATCCCGGGGAGAGTAAGTGCCCTGGGGGTCTAGATGCCGGGGTGAGTTCGTGACCTGGGGGTCTGTATCCCTGGGACAGTCAGTGCCCTGGGAGTCTGTATCCCGGGGAGAGACAGTGCCCTGGGAGTCTGTATCCCGGGGACAGTCAGTGCCCTGGGAGTCTGTATCCCGGTGAGGCCGTGGGAGTTTGTATCCCGGGGAGAGTCAGTGCCCTGGGAGTCTGTATCCCGGGGAGAGTCCATGCCCTTGGCGTCTATATGCTGGTGATAGTCAGAGCCCTGGGAGTCTGTATCCTGGGGAGAGGTGGTGCCCTGGGAGTCTGTATCCCGGGGAGAGTCCGCGCCCTGGGAGTCTGTATCCCGGGGCGAGTCAGTGCCCTGGGAGTTTGTATCCCTGGGAGAGTCAGTGCCCTGGGGGTCTGTATCCCGGGGAGAGTCAGTGCCGTGGGGGTTTATATGCCGGGGTGAGTCCGCACCCTGGGGGTTTGTATCCCGGGGAGAGTCAATGCCCTGGGAGCCTGTATCCCGGGGAGAGTCAGTACCCTGGGAGTCTGTATCCCGGGGAGAGTCAGTGCCCTGGGGGGTCTATATGCCGGGGTGAGTCCGTGACCTGGGGGTCTGTATCCCGGGGAGAGTCAATGACCTGGGGGTCTGTATCCCGGGCAGAGTCAGTGCCCTGGGGTCTAGATGCCGGGGTGAGTTCGTGACCTGGGGGTCTGTAACCTGGGGGTCTGTATCCTGGGGACAGTCAGTGCCCTGGGAGTCTGTATCCCGGGGAGAGACAGTGCCCTGGTAGTCTGTATCCCGGGGAGAGTCAGTGTCCTGGGGGTCGGCATCCCGGGGGGAAACAGTGCCCTGGGAGTCTCTATCCCGGGTAGGCCCTGGGAGTTTGTATCCCGGGGAGAGTCAGTGCCCTGGGAGTCTGTATCCTGGGGAGAGTTGGTGCCCTGGGGGTCTATATGCTGGGGGTAGTCAGTGCCCTGGGAGTCCGTATCCCGAGGAGAAACAGTGCCCTGGGGTCTGTATCCCGGGGAGAATCCACGCCCTGGGTGTCTGTATCCCGGGGAGATTCAGTGCCCTGGGAGTCTGTATCCCGGGGAGGGTCAGTGCCCTGGGAGTCCATATCCCGAGGAGAGTCAGTGCGCTGGAGTCTGTATCACGGGGAAAGTCTGTGCCCTGGGAGTCTGTATCCCGGCGAGAGCCAGTGCCCTGGGGGTCTATATGCCGGGGAGTGTCAGTGCTGTGGGAGTCTGTGTCCCAGGGAGGGACAGTGCCCTGGGAGTCTGTATCCCGGGGAGAGTCAGTGCCCTGGGGGTCTGTATCCCGGGGAGAGTCAGTGCCGTGGGGGTTTATATGCCGGGGTGAGTCCGCACCCTGGGGGTTTGTATCCCGGGGAGAGTCAATGCCCTGGGAGCCTGTATCCCGGGGAGAGTCAGTACCCTGGGAGTCTGTATCCCGGGGAGAGTCAGTGCCCTGGGGGGTCTATATGCCGGGGTGAGTCCGTGACCTGGGGGTCTGTATCCCGGGGAGAGTCAATGACCTGGGGGTCTGTATCCCGGGCAGAGTCAGTGCCCTGGGGGTCTAGATGCCGGGGTGAGTTCGTGACCTGGGGGTCTGTATCCTGGGGACAGTCAGTGCCCTGGGAGTCTGTATCCCGGGGAGAGACAGTGCCCTGGTAGTCTGTATCCCGGGGAGAGTCAGTGTCCTGGGGGTCGGCATCCCGGGGGGAAACAGTGCCCTGGGAGTCTCTATCCCGGGTAGGCCCTGGGAGTTTGTATCCCGGGGAGAGTCAGTGCCCTGGGAGTCTGTATCCTGGGGAGAGTTGGTGCCCTGGGGGTCTATATGCTGGGGGTAGTCAGTGCCCTGGGAGTCCGTATCCCGAGGAGAAACAGTGCCCTGGGGTCTGTATCCCGGGGAGAATCCACGCCCTGGGTGTCTGTATCCCGGGGAGATTCAGTGCCCTGGGAGTCTGTATCCCGGGGAGGGTCAGTGCCCTGGGAGTCCATATCCTGAGGAGAGTCAGTGCGCTGGAGTCTGTATCACGGGGAAAGTCTGTGCCCTGGGAGTCTGTATCCCGGCGAGAGCCAGTGCCCTGGGGGTCTATATGCCGGGGAGTGTCAGTGCTGTGGGAGTCTGTGTCCCAGGGAGGGACAGTGCCCTGGGAGTCTGTATCCCGGGGAGAGTCGGTGCCCTGGGAGTCTGTATCTGGGGAGAGTCAATGACCTGGGGGTCTGTATCCCGGGGAGAGTCAGTGCCCTGGGAGTTTGTATCCCGGGGAGTGTCAGTACACTGGGGGTCTGTATCCCGGGGACAGTCAGTGCCCTGGGAGTCTGTATCCCGGGGAGAGTCAGTGCCCTGGGAGTCTGTATCTGGGGAGAGTCAATGACCTGGGGGTCTGTATCCCGGGGAGAGTCAGTGCCCTGGGAGTTTGTATCCCGGGGAGTGTCAGTACACTGGGGGTCTGTATCCCGGGGACAGTCAGTGCCCTGGGAGTCTGTATCCCGGGGAGAGTCAGTGCCCTGGGGGTCTATATGCCGGGGTGAGTCCGTGACCTGGGGGTCTGTATCCCGGGGAGAGTCAATGACCTGGGGGTCTATATGCCATGGTGAGTCCATGCCCTGGGAGTCTGTATCCCAGAGAGAGTCAGTGCCCTGGGAGTCTGTATCCCAGGGAGAGACAGTGCCCTGGGAGTCTGTATCCCGGGGAGAGTCAGTGCCCTGGGAGTCTGTATCTGGGGAGATTCAATGACATGGGGGTCTGTATCCCAGGGTGATTCCGTGCCCTGGGAGTCTGTATCCCGGGGAGGCCGTGGGAGTTTGTATCCCGGGGAGAGTCAGTGCCCTGGGAGTCTGTATCCCGGGGAGAGTCCATGCCCTTGGCGTCTATATGCTGGTGATAGTCAGAGCCCTGGGAGTCTGTATCCTGGGGAGAGGTGGTGCCCTGGGAGTCTGTATCCCGGGGAGAGTCCGCGCCCTGGGAGTCTGTATCCCGGGGCGAGTCAGTGCCCTGGGAGTTTGTATCCCTGGGAGAGTCAGTGCCCTGGGGGTCTGTATCCCGGGGAGAGTCAGTGCACTGGGAGTCTGTAACCCAGGGAGAGTCAGTACGCTGGGAGTCTGTATCCCAGGGAGTCAGTGGCCTGGGAGTCTGTATCCCGGGGAGAATCAGTGCCCTGTGAGTCTGTATCACAGGGAGAGTCAGTGCCCTGGGAGTCTGTATCCCAGGGAGAGTCAGTGCCCTGGGAGTCGGTATCGCAGGTACAGCCAGTGCCCTGGGAGTCCGTATCCCGGGCAGAGTTAGTGCCCTGGGCTTCTATATACCAGGGTGAGTCCGCGCCCTGGGAGTCTGTATCCCAGGGAGAGTCAGTGCCCTGGGAGTCTGTATCCCGGGGAGAGTCAGAGCCCTGGGAGTCTGTATCCCGGGGAGTGTCAGTACACAGGGAGTCTGTATCCCGGGGAGAGTCAGTGCCCAGGGAGTTTTGTATCCCGAGGAGAGTCAATGCTCTGGGAGTCTGTATCCCAGGGAGAGTCAGTGCCCTGGGAGTCTGTATCCCGGGCAGAGTCAGTGCCCTGGGCGTCTATATACCAGGGTGAGTCCGCGCCCTGGGAGTCTGTATCCCAGGGAGAGTCAGTGCCCTGGGAGTCTGTATCCCGGGGAGAGTCAGAGCCCTGGGAGTCTGTATCCTGGGGAGAGTCAGTGCCCTGGGAGTCTGTATCCCAGGGAGAGTCAGTGCCCTGGGAGTCTGTATCCCGGGGAGTGTCAGTACACTGGGAGTCTGTATCCCGGGGAGAGTCAGTGCCCAGGGAGTTTTGTATCCCGAGGAGAGTCAATGCTCTGGGAGTCTGTATCCCAGGGAGAGTCAGTGCCCTGGGAGTCTGCATCCCAGGGAGAGTCAGTGCGCTGGGAGTTTGAATCCCTGGGAGAGACAGTGCCCTGGGAGTCTCTATCCCGGGGACAGTCAGTGCCCTGGGAGTCTGTATCCCGGGGAGGCCGTCGGAGTTTTTATCCCGGGGAGAGTCAGTGCCCTGGGAGTCTGTATCCCGGGGAGAGACCGTGCCCTGGGAGTCTGTATCCCGGGGAGAGTCAGTGCCCTGGGAGTCTGTATCCCGGGCAGAGTCAGTGCCCTGGGGGTCTGCATCCCAGGGAGAGTCAGTGCGCTGGGAGTTTGTATCCCGGGGACAGTCAGTGCCCTGGGAGTCTGTATCCCGGGGAGAGACCGTGCCCTGAGGGTCTATATGCCATGGTGAGTCCATGCCCTGGGAGTCTGTATCCCAGGGAGAGTCAGTGCCCTGGGAGTCTGTATCCCGGGGAGAGTCAGTGCCCTGGGAGTCTGTATCCCGGGGAGAGTCAGTGCCCTGGGAGTCTGTATCTGGGGAGAGTCAATGACCTGGGGGTCTGTATCCCGGGGAGAGTCAGTGCCCTGGGAGTTTGTATCCCGGGGAGTGTCAGTACACTGGGGGTCTGTATCCCGGGGACAGTCAGTGCCCTGGGAGTCTGTATCCCGGGGAGAGTCAGTGCCCTGGGGGTCTATATGCCGGGGTGAGTCCGTGACCTGGGGGTCTGTATCCCGGGGAGAGTCAATGACCTGGGGGTCTGTATCCCGGGGAGAGTCAGTGCCCTGGGATCTGTATCTGGGGAGAGTCAATGACCGGGGGGGTCTGTATCCCGGGGAGAGTCAGTGCCCTGGGGGTCTAGATGCCGGGGTGAGTTCGTGACCTGGGGGTCTGTATCCCGGGGACAGTCAGTGCCCTGGGAGTCTGTATCCCGGGGAGAGACCGTGCCCTGAGGGTCTATATGCCATGGTGAGTCCATGCCCTGGGAGTCTGTATCCCAGGGAGAGTCAGTGCCCTGGGAGTCTGTATCCCAGGGAGAGACAGTGCCCTGGGAGTCTGTATCCCGGGGAGAGTCAGTGCCCTGGGAGTCTGTATCTGGGGAGATTCAATGACATGGGGGTCTGTATCCCAGGGTGATTCCGTGCCCTGGGAGTCTGTATCCCGGGGAGAGTAAGTGCCCTGGGGGTCTAGATGCCGGGGTGAGTTCGTGACCTGGGGGTCTGTATCCCGGTGACAGTCAGTGCCCTGGGAGTCTGTATCCCGGGGAGAGACAGTGCCCTGGGAGTCTATATCCCGGGGACAGTCAGTGCCCTGGGAGTCTGTATCCCGGTGAGGCCGTGGGAGTTTGTATCCCGGGGAGAGTCAGTGCCCTGGGAGTCTGTATCCCGGGGAGAGTCCATGCCCTTGGCGTCTATATGCTGGTGATAGTCAGAGCCCTGGGAGTCTGTATTCTGGGGAGAGGTGGTGCCCTGGGAGTCTGTATCCCGGGGAGAGTCCGCGCCCTGGGAGTCTGTATCCCGGGGCGAGTCAGTGCCCTGGGAGTTTGTATCCCTGGGAGAGTCAGTGCCCTGGGGGTCTGTATCCCGGGGAGAGTCAGTGCCGTGGGGGTTTATATGCCGGTGTGAGTCCGCACCCTGGGGGTTTGTATCCCAGGGAGAGTCAATGCCCTGGGAGCCTGTATCCCGGGGAGAGTCAGTACCCTGGGAGTCTGTATCCCGGGGAGAGTCAGTGCCCTGGGGGGTCTATATGCCGGGGTGAGTCCGTGACCTGGGGGTCTGTATCCCGGGGAGAGTCAATGACCTGGGGGTCTGTATCCCGGGCAGAGTCAGTGCCCTGGGGGTCTAGATGCCGGGGTGAGTTCGTGACCTGGGGGTCTGTATCCTGGGGACAGTCAGTGCCCTGGGAGTCTGTATCCCGGGGAGAGACAGTGCCCTGGTAGTCTGTATCCCGGGGAGAGTCAGTGTCCTGGGGGTCGGCATCCCGGGGGGAAACAGTGCCCTGGGAGTCTCTATCCCGGGTAGGCCCTGGGAGTTTGTATCCCGGGGAGAGTCAGTGCCCTGGGAGTCTGTATCCTGGGGAGAGTTGGTGCCCTGGGGGTCTATATGCTGGGGGTAGTCAGTGCCCTGGGAGTCCGTATCCCGAGGAGAAACAGTGCCCTGGGGTCTGTATCCCGGGGAGAATCCACGCCCTGGGTGTCTGTATCCCGGGGAGATTCAGTGCCCTGGGAGTCTGTATCCCGGGGAGGGTCAGTGCCCTGGGAGTCCATATCCCGAGGAGAGTCAGTGCGCTGGAGTCTGTATCACGGGGAAAGTCTGTGCCCTGGGAGTCTGTATCCCGGCGAGAGCCAGTGCCCTGGGGTCTATATGCCGGGGAGTGTCAGTGCTGTGGGAGTCTGTGTCCCAGGGAGGGACAGTGCCCTGGGAGTCTGTATCCCGGGGAGAGTCAGTGCCCTGGGGGTCTGTATCCCGGGGAGAGTCAGTGCCGTGGGGGTTTATATGCCGGGGTGAGTCCGCACCCTGGGGGTTTGTATCCCGGGGAGAGTCAATGCCCTGGGAGCCTGTATCCCGGGGAGAGTCAGTACCCTGGGAGTCTGTATCCCGGGGAGAGTCAGTGCCCTGGGGGGTCTATATGCCGGGGTGAGTCCGTGACCTGGGGGTCTGTATCCCGGGGAGAGTCAATGACCTGGGGGTCTGTATCCCGGGCAGAGTCAGTGCCCTGGGGGTCTAGATGCCGGGGTGAGTTCGTGACCTGGGGGTCTGTATCCCGGGGACAGTCAGTGCCCTGGGAGTCTGTATCCCGGGGAGAGACCGTGCCCTGAGGGTCTATATGCCATGGTGAGTCCATGCCCTGGGAGTCTGTATCCCAGGGAGAGTCAGTGCCCTGGGAGTCTGTATCCCAGGGAGAGACAGTGCCCTGGGAGTCTGTATCCCGGGGAGAGTCAGTGCCCTGGGAGTCTGTATCTGGGGAGATTCAATGACATGGGGGTCTGTATCCCAGGGTGATTCCGTGCCCTGGGAGTCTGTATCCCGGGGAGAGTAAGTGCCCTGGGGGTCTAGATGCCGGGGTGAGTTCGTGACCTGGGGGTCTGTATCCCGGTGACAGTCAGTGCCCTGGGAGTCTGTATCCCGGGGAGAGACAGTGCCCTGGGAGTCTATATCCCGGGGACAGTCAGTGCCCTGGGAGTCTGTATCCCGGTGAGGCCGTGGGAGTTTGTATCCCGGGGAGAGTCAGTGCCCTGGGAGTCTGTATCCCGGGGAGAGTCCATGCCCTTGGCGTCTATATGCTGGTGATAGTCAGAGCCCTGGGAGTCTGTATTCTGGGGAGAGGTGGTGCCCTGGGAGTCTGTATCCCGGGGAGAGTCCGCGCCCTGGGAGTCTGTATCCCGGGGCGAGTCAGTGCCCTGGGAGTTTGTATCCCTGGGAGAGTCAGTGCCCTGGGGGTCTGTATCCCGGGGAGAGTCAGTGCCGTGGGGGTTTATATGCCGGTGTGAGTCCGCACCCTGGGGGTTTGTATCCCGGGGAGAGTCAATGCCCTGGGAGCCTGTATCCCGGGGAGAGTCAGTACCCTGGGAGTCTGTATCCCGGGGAGAGTCAGTGCCCTGGGGGGTCTATATGCCGGGGTGAGTCCGTGACCTGGGGGTCTGTATCCCGGGGAGAGTCAATGACCTGGGGGTCTGTATCCCGGGCAGAGTCAGTGCCCTGGGGGTCTAGATGCCGGGGTGAGTTCGTGACCTGGGGGTCTGTATCCTGGGGACAGTCAGTGCCCTGGGAGTCTGTATCCCGGGGAGAGACAGTGCCCTGGTAGTCTGTATCCCGGGGAGAGTCAGTGTCCTGGGGGTCGGCATCCCGGGGGGAAACAGTGCCCTGGGAGTCTCTATCCCGGGTAGGCCCTGGGAGTTTGTATCCCGGGGAGAGTCAGTGCCCTGGGAGTCTGTATCCTGGGGAGAGTTGGTGCCCTGGGGGTCTATATGCTGGGGGTAGTCAGTGCCCTGGGAGTCCGTATCCCGAGGAGAAACAGTGCCCTGGGGTCTGTATCCCGGGGAGAATCCACGCCCTGGGTGTCTGTATCCCGGGGAGATTCAGTGCCCTGGGAGTCTGTATCCCGGGGAGGGTCAGTGCCCTGGGAGTCCATATCCCGAGGAGAGTCAGTGCGCTGGAGTCTGTATCACGGGGAAAGTCTGTGCCCTGGGAGTCTGTATCCCGGCGAGAGCCAGTGCCCTGGTGTCTATATGCCGGGGAGTGTCAGTGCTGTGGGAGTCTGTGTCCCAGGGAGGGACAGTGCCCTGGGAGTCTGTATCCCGGGGAGAGTCAGTGCCCTGGGGGTCTGTATCCCGGGGAGAGTCAGTGCCGTGGGGGTTTATATGCCGGGGTGAGTCCGCACCCTGGGGGTTTGTATCCCGGGGAGAGTCAATGCCCTGGGAGCCTGTATCCCGGGGAGAGTCAGTACCCTGGGAGTCTGTATCCCGGGGAGAGTCAGTGCCCTGGGGGGTCTATATGCCGGGGTGAGTCCGTGACCTGGGGGTCTGTATCCCGGGGAGAGTCAATGACCTGGGGGTCTGTATCCCGGGCAGAGTCAGTGCCCTGGGGGTCTAGATGCCGGGGTGAGTTCGTGACCTGGGGGTCTGTATCCTGGGGACAGTCAGTGCCCTGGGAGTCTGTATCCCGGGGAGAGTCAGTGTCCTGGGGGTCGGCATCCCGGGGGGAAACAGTGCCCTGGGAGTCTCTATCCCGGGTAGGCCCTGGGAGTTTGTATCCCGGGGAGAGTCAGTGCCCTGGGAGTCTGTATCCTGGGGAGAGTTGGTGCCCTGGGGGTCTATATGCTGGGGGTAGTCAGTGCCCTGGGAGTCCGTATCCCGAGGAGAAACAGTGCCCTGGGGTCTGTATCCCGGGGAGAATCCACGCCCTGGGTGTCTGTATCCCGGGGAGATTCAGTGCCCTGGGAGTCTGTATCCCGGGGAGGGTCAGTGCCCTGGGAGTCCATATCCCGAGGAGAGTCAGTGCGCTGGAGTCTGTATCACGGGGAAAGTCTGTGCCCTGGGAGTCTGTATCCCGGCGAGAGCCAGTGCCCTGGGGGTCTATATGCCGGGGAGTGTCAGTGCTGTGGGAGTCTGTGTCCCAGGGAGGGACAGTGCCCTAGGAGTCTGTATCCCGGGGAGAGTCGGTGCCCTGGGAGTCTGTATCTGGGGAGAGTCAATGACCTGGGGGTCTGTATCCCGGGGAGAGTCAGTGCCCTGGGAGTTTGTATCCCGGGGAGTGTCAGTACACTGGGGGTCTGTATCCCGGGGACAGTCAGTGCCCTGGGAGTCTGTATCCCGGGGAGAGTCAGTGCCCTGGGAGTCTGTATCTGGGGAGAGTCAATGACCTGGGGGTCTGTATCCCGGGGAGAGTCAGTGCCCTGGGAGTTTGTATCCCGGGGAGTGTCAGTACACTGGGGATCTGTATCCCGGGGACAGTCAGTGCCCTGGGAGTCTGTATCCCGGGTAGAGTCAGTGCCCTGGGGGTCTATATGCCGGAGTGAGTCCGTGACCTGGGGGTCTGTATCCCGGGGAGAGTCAATGACCTGGGGGTCTATATGCCATGGTGAGTCCATGCCCTGGGAGTCTGTATCCCAGAGAGAGTCAGTGCCCTGGGAGTCTGTATCCCAGGGAGAGACAGTGCCCTGGGAGTCTGTATCCCGGGGAGAGTCAGTGCCCTGGGAGTCTGTATCTGGGGAGATTCAATGACATGGGGGTCTGTATCCCAGGGTGATTCCGTGCCCTGGGAGTCTGTATCCCGGGGAGGCCGTGGGAGTTTGTATCCCGGGGAGAGTCAGTGCCCTGGGAGTCTGTATCCCGGGGAGAGTCCATGCCCTTGGCGTCTATATGATGGTGATAGTCAGAGCCCTGGGAGTCTGTGTCCTGGGGAGAGGTGGTGCCCTGGGAGTCTGTATCCCGGGGAGAGTCCGCGCCCTGGGAGTCTGTATCCCGGGGCGAGTCAGTGCCCTGGGAGTTTGTATCCCTGGGAGAGTCAGTGCCCTGGGGGTCTGTATCCCGGGGAGAGTCAGTGCACTGGGAGTCTGTAACCCAGGGAGAGTCAGTACGCTGGGAGTCTGTATCCCAGGGAGTCGGTGGCCTGGGAGTCTGTATCCCGGGGAGAATCAGTGCCCTGTGAGTCTGTATCACAGGGAGAGTCAGTGCCCTGGGAGTCTGTATCCCAGGGAGAGTCAGTGCCCTGGGAGTCTGTATCGCAGGTACAGCCAGTGCCCTGGGAGTCCGTATCCCGGGCAGAGTCAGTGCCCTGGGCTTCTATATACCAGGGTGAGTCCGCGCCCTGGGAGTCTGTATCCCAGGGAGAGTCAGTGCCCTGGGAGTCTGTATCCCGGGGAGAGTCAGAGCCCTGGGAGTCTGTATCCCGGGGAGTGTCAGTATACAGGGAGTCTGTATCCCGGGGAGAGTCAGTGCCCAGGGAGTTTTGTATCCCGAGGAGAGTCAATGCTCTGGGAGTCTGTATCCCAGGGAGAGTCAGTGCCCTGGGAGTCTGTATCCCGGGCAGAGTCAGTGCCCTGGGCGTCTATATACCAGGGTGAGTCCGCGCCCTGGGAGTCTGTATCCCAGGGAGAGTCAGTGCCCTGGGAGTCTGTATCCCGGGGAGAGTCAGAGCCCTGGGAGTCTGTATCCTGGGGAGATTCAGTGCCCTGGGAGTCTGTATCCCAGGGAGAGTCAGTGCCCTGGGAGTCTGTATCCCGGTGAGTGTCAGTACACTGGGAGTCTGTATCCCGGGGAGAGTCAGTGCCCAGGGAGTTTTGTATCCCGAGGAGAGTCAATGCTCTGGGAGTCTGTATCCCAGGGAGAGTCAATGCCCTGGGAGTCTGCATCCCAGGGAGAGTCAGTGCGCTGGGAGTTTGTATCCCTGGGAGAGACAGTGCCCTGGGAGTCTCTATCCCGGGGACAGTCAGTGCCCTGGGAGTCTGTATCCCGGGGAGGCCGTGGGAGTTTTTATCCCGGGGAGAGTCAGTGCCCTGGGAGTCTGTATCCCGGGGAGAGACCGTGCCCTGGGAGTCTGTATCCCGGGGAGAGTCAGTGCCCTGGGAGTCTGTATCCCAGGGAGAGTCAGTGCCCTGGGAGTCTGTATCCCGGGGAGTGTCAGTACACTGGGAGTCTGTATCCCGGGGAGAGTCTGTGCCCTGGGAGTTTTGTATCCCGAGGAGAGTCAGTGCCCTGGGAGTCTGTATCCCGGGCAGAGTCAGTGCCCTGGGGGTCTGCATCCCAGGGAGAGTCAGTGCGCTGGGAGTTTGTATCCCGGGGACAGTCAGTGCCCTGGGAGTCTGTATCCCGGGGAGAGACCGTGCCCTGAGGGTCTATATGCCATGGTGAGTCCATGCCCTGGGAGTCTGTATCCCAGGGAGAGTCAGTGCCCTGGGAGTCTGTATCCCAGGGAGAGACAGTGCCCTGGGAGTCTGTATCCCGGGGAGAGTCAGTGCCCTGGGAGTCTGTATCTGGGGAGATTCAATGACATGGGGGTCTGTATCCCAGGGTGATTCCGTGCCCTGGGAGTCTGTATCCCGGGGAGAGTAAGTGCCCTGGCGGTCTAGATGCCGGGGTGAGTTCGTGACCTGGGGGTCTGTATCCCGGGGACAGTCAGTGCCCTGGGAGTCTGTATCCCGGGGAGAGACAGTGCCCTGGGAGTCTGTATCCCGGGGACAGTCAGTGCCCTGGGAGTCTGTATCCCGGTGAGGCCGTGGGAGTTTGTATCCCGGGGAGAGTCAGTGCCCTGGGAGTCTGTATCCCGGGGAGAGTCCATGCCCTTGGCGTCTATATGCTGGTGATAGTCAGAGCCCTGGGAGTCTGTATCCTGGGGAGAGGTGGTGCCCTGGGAGTCTGTATCCCGGGGAGAGTCCGCGCCCTGGGAGTCTGTATCCCGGGGCGAGTCAGTGCCCTGGGAGTTTGTATCCCTGGGAGAGTCAGTGCCCTGGGGGTCTGTATCCCGGGGAGAGTCAGTGCACTGGGAGTCTGTAACCCAGGGAGAGTCAGTACGCTGGGAGTCTGTATCCCAGGGAGTCAGTGCCCTGGGAGCCTGTATCCCGGGGAGAATCAGTGCCCTGTGAGTCTGTATCACAGAGAGAGTCAGTGCCCTGGGAGTCTGTATCCCAGGGAGAGTCAGTGCCCTGGGAGTCTGTATCGCAGGGACAGCCAATGCCCTGGGAGTCCGTATCCCGGGCAGAGTCAGTGCCCTGGGAGTCTGTATCCCGGGGTGTGTAGGTACCCTGGGAGTCTGTATCCCGGGGAGAGTCAGTGCCGTGGGGGTTTATATGCCGGGGTGAGTCCGCACCCTGGGGGTTTGTATCCCGGGGAGAGTCAATGCCCTGGGAGCCTGTATCCCGGGGAGAGTCAGTACCCTGGGAGTCTGTATCCCGGGGAGAGTCAGTGCCCTGGGGGGTCTATATGCCGGGGTGAGTCCGTGACCTGGGGGTCTGTATCCCGGGGAGAGTCAATGACCTGGGGGTCTGTATCCCGTTGAGAGTCAGTGCCCTGGGGGTCTAGATGCCGGGGTGAGTTCGTGACCTGGGGGTCTGTATCCTGGGGACAGTCAGTGCCCTGGGAGTCTGTATCCCGGGGAGAGACAGTGCCCTGGTAGTCTGTATCCCGGGGAGAGTCAGTGTCCTGGGGGTCGGCATCCCAGGGGGAAACAGTGCCCTGGGAGTCTCTATCCCGGGTAGGCCCTGGGAGTTTGTATCCCGGGGAGAGTCAGTGCCCTGGGAGTCTGTATCCTGGGGAGAGTTGGTGCCCTGGGGGTCTATATGCTGGGGGTAGTCAGTGCCCTGGGAGTCCGTATCCCGAGTAGAAACAGTGCCCTGGGGTCTGTATCCCGGGGAGAATCCACGCCCTGGGTGTCTGTATCCCGGGGAGATTCAGTGCCCTGGGAGTCTGTATCCCGGGGAGGGTCAGTGCCCTGGGAGTCCATATCCCGAGGAGAGTCAGTGCGCTGGAGTCTGTATCACGGGGAAAGTCTGTGCCCTGGGAGTCTGTATCCCGGGGAGAGTCAGAGCCCTGGGAGTCTGTATCCCGGGGAGTGTCAGTGCCCTGGGAGTCTGTATCCCGGGGAGAGTCAGTGCCCTGGGAGTCTGTATCCCGGGGAGAGACCGTGCCCTGGGAGTCTGTATCCCGGGGAGAGTCAGTGCCCTGGGAGTCTGTATCCCAGGGAGAGTCAGTGTCCTGGGAGTCTGTATCCCGGGGAGTGTCAGTACACTGGGAGTCTGTATCCCGGGGAGAGTCAGTGCCCTGGGGGTCTGCATCCCAGGGAGAGTCAGTGCGCTGGGAGTTTGTATCCCGGGGACAGTCAGTGCCCTGGGAGTCTGTATCCCGGGGAGGCCGTGGGAGTTTGTATCCCGGGGAGAGTCAGTACCCTGAGGGTCTATATGCCATGGTGAGTCCGTGACCTGGGGGTCTGTATCCCAGGGAGTGTCAGTACCCTGGGAGTCTGTATCTGGGGAGATTCATTGACATGGGGGTCAGTATCCCAGGGTGATTCCGTGCCCTGGGAGTCTGTATCCCGGGGAGAGTCCGCGCCCTGGGAGTCTGTATCCCGGGGCGAGTCAGTGCCCTGGGAGTTTGTATCCCTGGGAGAGTCAGTGCCCTGGGGGTCTGTATCCCGGGGAGAGTCAGTGCACTGGGAGTCTGTAACCCAGGGAGAGTCAGTACGCTGGGAGTCTGTATCCCAGGGAGTCAGTGCCCTGGGAGTCTGTATCCCGGGGAGAATCAGTGCCCTGTGAGTCTGTATCACAGGGAGAGTCAGTGCCCAGGGAGTTTTGTATCCCGAGGAGAGTCAATGCTCTGGGAGTCTGTATCCCAGGGAGAGTCAGTGCCCTGGGAGTCTGTATCCCGGGCAGAGTCAGTGCCCTGGGCGTCTATATACCAGGGTGAGTCCGCGCCCTGGGAGTCTGTATCCCAGGGAGAGTCAGTGCCCTGGGAGTCTGTATCCCGGGGAGAGTCAGAGCCCTGGGAGTCTGTATCCTGGGGAGAGTCAGTGCCCTGGGAGTCTGTATCCCAGGGAGAGTCAGTGCCCTGGGAGTCTGTATCCCGGGGAGTGTCAGTACACTGGGAGTCTGTATCCCGGGGAGAGTCAGTGCCCAGGGAGTTTTGTATCCCGAGGAGAGTCAATGCTCTGGGAGTCTGTATCCCAGGGAGAGTCAGTGCCCTGGGAGTCTGCATCCCAGGGAGAGTCAGTGCGCTGGGAGTTTGTATCCCTGGGAGAGACAGTGCCCTGGGAGTCTCTATCCCGGGGACAGTCAGTGCCCTGGGAGTCTGTATCCCGGGGAGGCCGTGGGAGTTTTTATCCCGGGGAGAGTCAGTGCCCTGGGAGTCTGTATCCCGGGGAGAGACCGTGCCCTGGGAGTCTGTATCCCGGGGAGAGTCAGTGCCCTGGGAGTCTGTATCCCAGGGAGAGTCAGTGTCCTGGGAGTCTGTATCCCGGGGAGTGTCAGTACACTGGGAGTCTGTATCCCGGGGAGAGTCAGTGCCCTGGGGGTCTGCATCCCAGGGAGAGTCAGTGCGCTGGGAGTTTGTATCCCGGGGACAGTCAGTGCCCTGGGAGTCTGTATCCCGGGGAGGCCGTGGGAGTTTGTATCCCGGGGAGAGTCAGTACCCTGAGGGTCTATATGCCATGGTGAGTCCGTGACCTGGGGGTCTGTATCCCAGGGAGTGTCAGTACCCTGGGAGTCTGTATCTGGGGAGATTCATTGACATGGGGGTCAGTATCCCAGGGTGATTCCGTGCCCTGGGAGTCTGTATCCCGGGGAGAGTAAGTGCCCTGTGGGTCTAGATGCCGGGGTGAGTTCGTGACCTGGGGGTCTGTATCCCGGGGAGAGTCAATGACCTGGGGGTCTGTATCCCGGGAAGAGACAGTGCCCTGGGAGTCTGTATCCCGGGGAGAGACAGTGCACTGGGAGTCTGTATCCCGGGGAGAGTCAGTGCCCTGGGAGTTTTGTATCCCGAGGAGAGTCAGTGCCCTGGGAGTCTGTATCCCAGGGAGAGTCAGTGCCCTGGGAGTCTGCATCCCAGGGAGAGTCAGTGCGCTGGGAGATTGTATCCCTGGGAGAGTCAGTGCCCTGGGAGTCTATATCCCGGGGAGAGTCCGCGCCCTGGGAGTCTGTATCCCAGGGAGAGTCAGTGCCCTGGGAGTTTGTATCCCTGGGAGAGTCAGTGCCCTGGGGGTCTGTATCCCGGGGAGAGTCAGTGCACTGGGAGTCTGTAACCCAGGGAGAGTCAGTGCCCTGGGAGTCTGTATCCCGGGGAGTGTCAGTACACAGGGAGTCTGTATCCCGGGGAGAGTCAGTGCCCAGGGAGTTTTGTATCCCGAGGAGAGTCAATGCTCTGGGAGTCTGTATCCCAGGGAGAGTCTGTGCCCTGGGAGTCTGTATCCCAGGGAGAGTCAGTGCCCTGGGAGTCTGTTACCCGGGCAGAGTCAGTGCCCTGGGCGTCTATATACCAGGGTGAGTCCGCGCCCTGGGGGTCTGTATCCAAGGGAGAGTCAGAGCCCTGGGAGTCTGTATCCCGGGGAGAGTCAGAGCCCTGGGAGTCTGTATCCTGGGGAGAGTCAGTGCCCTGGGAGTCTGTATCCCAGGGAGAGTCAGTGCCCTGGGAGTCTGTATCCCGGGGAGTGTCAGTACACTGGGAGTCTGTATCCCGGGGAGAGTCAGTGCCCAGGGAGTTTTGTATCCCGAGGAGAGTCAATGCTCTGGGAGTCTGTATCCCAGGGAGAGTCAGTGCCCTGGGAGTCTGCATCCCAGGGAGAGTCAGTGCGCTGGGAGTTTGTATCCCTTGGAGAGACAGTGCCCTGGGAGTCTCTATCCCGGGGACAGTCAGTGCCCTGGGAGTCTGTATCCCGGGGAGGCCGTGGGAGTTTTTATCCCGGGGAGAGTCAGTGCCCTGGGAGTCTGTATCCCGGGGAGAGACCGTGCCCTGGGAGTCTGTATCCCGGGGTGAGTCAGTGCCCTGGGAGTCTGTATCCCAGGGAGAGTCAGTACCCTGGGAGTCTGAATCCCGGGCAGAGTCAGTGCCCTGGGCGTCTATATACCAGGGTGAGTCCGCGCCCTGGGAGTCTGTATCCCAGGGAGAGTCAGTGCCCTGGGCGTCTATATACCAGTGTGAGTCCGCGCCCTGGGGGTCTGTATCCAAGGGAGAGTCAGAGCCCTGGGAGTCTGTATCCCGGGGAGAGTCAGAACACTGGGAGTCTGTATCCCGAAGAGAGTCAGTGCCCTGGGAGTTTTGTATCCCGAGGAGAGTCAGTGCCCTGGGAGTCTGTATCCCAGGGAGAGTCAGTGCCCTGGGAGTTTGTATCCCTGGGAGAGTCAGTGCCCTGGGAGTCTGTATCCTGGGGAGAGGTGGTGCCCTGGGAGTCTGTATCCCGGGGAGAGTCAATGCTCTGGGAGTCTGTATCCCAGGGAGAGTCAGTGCCCTGGGAGTCTGCATCCCAGGGAGAGTCAGTGCGCTGGGAGTTTGTATCCCTGGGAGAGACAGTGCCCTGGGAGTCTCTATCCCGGGGACAGTCAGTGCCCTGGGAGTCTGTATCCCGGGGAGGCCGTGGGAGTTTTTATCCCGGGGAGAGTCAGTGCCCTGGGAGTCTGTATCCCGGGGAGAGACCGTGCCCTGGGAGTCTGTATCCCGGGGAGAGTCAGTGCCCTGGGAGTCTGTATCCCAGGGAGTGTCAGTACACTGGGAGTCTGTATCCCGGGGAGAGTCTGTGCCCTGGGAGTTTTGTATCCCGAGGAGAGTCAGTGCCCTGGGAGTCTGTATCCCGGGCAGAGTCAGTGCCCTGGGGGTCTGCATCCCAGGGAGAGTCAGTGCGCTGGGAGTTTGTATCCCGGGGACAGTCAGTGCCCTGGGAGTCTGTATCCCGGGGAGGCCGTGGGAGTTTGTATCCCGGGGAGAGTCAGTACCCTGAGGGTCTATATGCCATGGTGAGTCCGTGACCTGGGAGTCTGTATCCCGGGGAGAGTCAGTACCCTGGGAGTCTGTATCTGGGGAGATTCATTGACATGGGGGTCAGTATCCCAGGGTGATTCCGTGCCCTGGGAGTCTGTATCCCGGGGAGAGTAAGTGCCCTGGGGGTCTAGATGCCGGGGTGAGTTCGTGACCTGGGGGTCTGTATCCCGGGGAGAGTCAATGACCTGGGGGTCTGTATCCCGGGAAGAGACAGTGCCCTGGGAGTCTGTATCCCGGGGAGAGACAGTGCACTGGGAGTCTGTATCCCAGGGAGAGTCAGTGCCCTGGGAGTCTGTATCCCGGGGAGTGTCAGTACACTGGGAGTCTGTATCCCGGGGAGAGTCAGTGCCCTGGGAGTTTTGTATCCCGAGGAGAGTCAGTGCCCTGGGAGTCTGCATCCCGGGCAGAGTCAGTGCCCTGGGAGTCTATATCCCGGGGAGAGTCCGCGCCCTGGGAGTCTGTATCCCAGGGAGAGTCAGTGCCCTGGGAGTTTGTATCCCTAGGAGAGTCAGTGCCCTGGGGGTCTGTATCCCGGGGAGAGTCAGTGCACTGGGAGTCTGTAACCCAGGGAGAGTCAGTACCCTGGGAGTCTGTATCCTGGGGAGAGTCAGAGCCCTGGGAGTCTGTATCCGGGGAGAATCAGTGCCCTGGGAGTCTGTATCGCAGGGAGAGTCAGTGCCCTTGGAGTCTGTATCTCAGGGAGAGTCAGTGCCCTGGGAGTCTGTATCCCAGGGAGAGTCAGTGCCCTGGGAGTCTGTATCGCATGGAGAGCCTGTGCCCTGGGAGTCTGTATCCCGGGGTGAGTCAGTGCCCTGGTAGTCTGTATCCCAGGGAGAGTCAGTACCCTGGGAGTCTGAATCCCGGGCAGAGTCAGTGCCCTGGGCGTCTATATACCAGGGTGAGTCCGCGCCCTGGGAGTCTGTATCCCAGGGAGAGTCAGTGCCCTGGGAGTCTGTATCCGGGGGAGAGTCTGTGCCCTGGGAGTCTGTATCCCAGGGATAGTCAGTGCCCTGGGAGTCTGTATCCCGGGGAGTGTCAGTACACTGGGAGTCTGTATCCCGAAGAGAGTCAGTGCCCTGGGAGTTTTGTATCCCGAGGAGAGTCAGTGCCCTGGGAGTCTGTATCCCAGGGAGAGTCAGTGCCCTAGGAGTCTGTATCCCGGGGAGAGTCAGTGCCCTGGGAGTTTGTATCCCTGGGAGAGTCAGTGCCCTGGGAGTCTGTATCCTGGGGAGAGGTGGTGCCCTGGGAGTCTGTATCCCGGGGAGAGTCAGTGCCCTGGGAGTCTGTATCGCAGGGAGAGTCAGTGCCCTGGGAGTCTGTATCCCAGGGAGAGTCAGTGCCCTGGAAGTCTGTATCCCAGGGAGAGTCAGTGCCCTGGGAGTCTGTATCCCGGGGTGAGTCAGTGCCCTGGGAGTCTGTATCCCAGGGAGCGTCAGTACCATGGGGGTTTATATGCCGGGGCGAATCCGTACCCTGGGAGTTTGTATCCCGGGGAGAGTCAGTGCCCTGGGAGATTGTATCCCGGGGAGAGTATATGCCCTGGGAGTCTGTATCCCAGGGAGAGACCGTGCCCTGAGGGTCTATATGCCGTGGGGAGTCCGTGCCCTGGGAGTCTGTATCCTGGGGAGAGTCAGTGCCATGGGAGTCTGTAACCCAGGGAGAGTCATTGCCCTGGGAGTCTGTATCCCGGGAAGAGTCAGTGCCCTGGGAGTCTGTATCCCGGGGAGAGTCAGTGCCCTGGGAGTCTGTATCCCAGGGAGAGTCAGTGCACTGGGAGTCTGTAACCCGGGAAGAGTCAGTGCCCTGGGAGTCTGTATCCCGGGGAGAGTCAGTGCCCTGGGAGTCTGTATCCCAGGGAGAGTCAGTGCACTGGGAGTCTGTATCCCGGGGAGAGTCAGTGCCCTGGGAGTCTGTATCCCAGGGAGAGTCAGTGCACTGGGAGTCTGTAACCCAGGGGGAGTCAGTACCCTGGGAGTCTGTATCCCGGGGAGAGTCAGAGCCCTGGGAGTCTGTATCCCGGGGAGAGTCGGAGCCCTGGGAGTCTGTATCCCGGGGAGAGCCAGTGCCCTGGGAATCTGTATCCCGGGGAGAGTCAGTGCCCTGGGAGTCTGTATCCCAGGGAGAGTCAGTGCCCTGGGAGTCTGTATCCCGGGGAGTGTCAGTACACTGGGAGTCTGTATCCCGGGGAGAGTCAGTGCCCTGGGAGTTTTGTATCCCGAGGAGAGTCAGTGCCCTGGGAGTCTGCATCCCGGGCAGAGTCAGTGCCCTGGGAGTCTATATCCCGGGGAGAGTCAGTGCACTGGGAGTCTGTAACCCAGGGAGAGTCAGTGCCCTGGGAGTCTGTATCCCGGGGAGTGTCAGTACACAGGGAGTCTGTATCCCGGGGAGAGTCAGTGCCCAGGGAGTTTTGTATCCCGAGGAGAGTCAATGCTCTGGGAGTCTGTATCCCAGGGAGAGTCTGTGCCCTGGGAGTCTGTATCCCAGGGAGAGTCAGTGCCCTGGGAGTCTGTTACCCGGGCAGAGTCAGTGCCCTGGGCGTCTATATACCAGGGTGAGTCCGCGCCCTGGGGGTCTGTATCCAAGGGAGAGTCAGAGCCCTGGGAGTCTGTATCCCGGGGAGAGTCAGAGCCCTGGGAGTCTGTATCCTGGGGAGAGTCAGTGCCCTGGGAGTCTGTATCCCAGGGAGAGTCAGTGCCCTGGGAGTCTGTATCCCGGGGAGTGTCAGTACACTGGGAGTCTGTATCCCGGGGAGAGTCAGTGCCCAGGGAGTTTTGTATCCCGAGGAGAGTCAATGCTCTGGGAGTCTGTATCCCAGGGAGAGTCAGTGCCCTGGGAGTCTGCATCCCAGGGAGAGTCAGTGCGCTGGGAGTCTGTATCCCGGGGAGAGTCAGTGCCCTGGGAGTCTGTATCCCGGGGAGTGTCAGTACACTGGGAGTCTGTATCCCAGGAAGAGTCAGTGCCCTGGGAGTCTGCATCCCAGGGAGAGTCAGTACCCTGGGAGTCTGTATCCCGGGGAGAGACCGTGCCCTGGGAGTCTGTATCCCGGGGAGAGTCAGTGCCCTGGGAGTCTGTATCCCGGGGAGAGTCAGTGCCCTGGGGGTCTGTATCCCAGGGAAAGACCGTGCCCTGAGGGTCTATATGCCGTGGGGAGTCCGTGCCCTGGGAGTCTGTATCCTCGGGAGAGTCAGTGCCCTGGGAGTCTGTATCCCGGGGAGAGTCAGTGCCTTGGGAGTTTGTATCCCAGGGAGAGTCAGTGCCCTGGGGGTCTGTATCCTGGGGAGAGTCAGTGCCCTGGGGGGTCTGTATCCCGGGGAGCGTCAATGACCTGGGGGTCTGCATCTCAGGGAGAGACCGTGCCCTGAGGGTCTATATGCCGTGGGGAGTCCGTGCCCTGGGAATCTGTAACCCAGGGAGAGTTATTGCCCTGGGAGTCTGTATCCCGGGAAGAGTCAGTGCCCTGGGAGTCTGTATCCAAGGAAAGTCAGTGCCCTGGGAGTCTGTATCCTGGGAAGAGTCAGTGCCCTGGGGGTCTGTATCTCGGGAAGAGTCAGTGCCCTGGGGGTCTGTATCTCAGGGAGAGGCAGTGTCCTGGGGCTCTGCATCTCGGGGAGAGTCAGTGCCCTGGGGGTTTATATCTTGAGGTGAGTTGGTCCTCAGAGGAACCCCAACCCCAGGGACAGTAATATACAACAACATGGTGCTTCCATTCCGCAGGTCACCGTGTTGCAAATATCGAGCAGGCAAAGCCATTTGGAAAATCCACTCAACTGTTCACTGGACCAAACGATCAAGAACATCACTATTTACATAACCGATAATCCACAAACTATCACATTGACAAACCCCAAAGGTAAGAACAAATACTGATACCATTAAAACTGCAGGATGGGTTCCACACACACTGACTCTCACTGGGCTACGGGTTCCACACACACTGACTCTCACTGGGGTACGGGTTCCACACACACTGACTCTCACTGGGCTACGGGTTCCACACACACTGACTCTCTCTGGGGTACGGGTTCCCCACACACTGACTCTCACTGGGGTACGGGTTCCACACACACTGACTCTCACTGGGCTACGGGTTCTACACACACTGACTCTCACTGGGGTACGGGTTCCACACACACTGACTCTCACTGGGGTACGGGTTCCACACACACTGACTCTCATTGGGGTACGGGTCCCACACACACTGACGTTCACTGAGGTACGGGTTCCACACACTGACTCTCACTGGGGTACGGGTTCCACACACACTGACTCTCACTGGGGTACGGGTTCCACACACACTGTCTCTCACTGGGGTGCGGGTTCCACAAACACTGACTCTCACTGGGATAGGGGGTTCCACACACACTGACTCTCACTGGGGTACGGGTTCCACGCACACTGACTCTCACTGGGGTACGGGTTCCACACACACAGACTCACACTGGGGTATGGGTTCCACACACATTGACTCTCACTGGGATACGGGTTACACACACACTGACTCTCACTGGGGTACGGGTTACACACACACTGACTCTCACAGGGGTACGGGTTCCACACACACTGACTCTCACCGGAGTACGGGTTCCACACACTGACTCTCACTGTGGTACGAGTTCCACACACACTGACTCTCACTGGGGTATGGGTTCCACACACACTGACTCACACTGGGGTACGGGTTCCACACACACTGACTCTCACTGGCGTACAGGTTCCACACACTGACTCTCACTGGTGTACGGGTTCCTCACACACTGACTCTCACTGGGGTACATGTTCCACTCACACTGACTCTCACAGGCGTACAGGTTCCACACACTGACTCTCACTGGTGTACGGGTTCCTCACACACTGACTCTCACTGGGGTATGGGTTCCACACACACTGACTCTCACTGGGGTACGGGTTCCACACACATTGACCCTCACTGTGGTATGGGTTCCACACACACTGACTCTCACTGGGGTACGGGTTCCACACACACTGACTCTCACTGAGGTACGGGTTCACACACACTGACACTCACTGGGGTATGGGTTCCACACGCACTGACTCTCACTTGGGGATGGGTTCCACACACACTGACTCTCACTGGGGTAGGGGTTGCACACACACTGACTCTCACTGGGGTACAGGTTCCACACACACTGACACTCACTGGGGTACGGGTTCCACACACACTGACTATCGCTGGGGTACGGGTTCCACACACACTGACACTCTCTGGAGTACATGTTCCACACACACTGACTCTCACTGAGGTACAGGTTCCACACACACTGACTCTCACTGGGGTACAGGTTCCACACATACTGACTCTCACTGGGGTACGGGTTTCACACACACTGACTCTCAGTGACGTACAGGTTCCACACACTCTGACTCTCACTGGGGTATGGGTTCCACACACTGACTCTCACTGGGGTACGGGTTCCACACACACTGACTGTCGCTGGGGTACGGGTTCCACACACACTGACACTCTCTGGAGTACAAGTTCCACACACACTGACTCTCACTGAGGTACAGGTTCCACACACACTGACTCTCACTGGGGTACAGGTTCCACACATACTGACTCTCATTGGGGTACGGGTTCCACACACATTGACTCTCACTGGGGTACAGTTCCACACACACTGACTCTCGCTGGGGTACGGGTTCCAGACATACTGATTCTCACTGGGGTACGGGTTCCACACACACTGACTCTCGCTGGGGTACGGGTTCCAGACATACTGATTCTCACTGGGGTACGGGTTCCACACACACTGACTCTCATTGGGGCATGGGTTCCACTCACACTTACTCTCACTGGGGTACGGGTTCCACACACACTGACTCTCACTGGGGTACGGGTTCCACAAACACTGACTCTCACTGGGGTACGGGTTCCACACAGACTGACTCTCACTGGGGTACAGGTTCCACACACACTGACTCTCACTGGGGTACGGGTTCCACACACACTGACTCTCACTGGGGTACTGTTCCACACACATTGACTCTCACTGGGGTACGGGCTCCACACACACTGACTCTCACTGGGGTACGGGTTCCACACACACTGACTCTCTCTGGGGTACGGGTTCCACACACACTGACTCTCACTGGGGTACGGGTTCCACACACACTGACTCTCACTGGGGTACGGGCTCCACACACACTGACTCTCACTGGGGTACGGGTTCCACACACACTGACTCTCTCTGGGGTACGGGTTCCACACACTAACTCTCACTGGGGTACGGGTTCCACACACACTGACTCTCACTGGGGTACGGGTTCCACACACTGACTCTCACTGGGGTACAGGTTCCACACACACTGACTCTCACTGGGGTATGGGTTCCACACACACTGACTCTCACTGGGGTACGGGTTCCACACACACTGACTCTCACTGGGGTATGGGTTCCACACACACTGACTCTCACTGGGGTACGGGTTCCACACACACTGACTCTCACTGGGGTACGGGTTCCACACACACTGACTCTCACTGGGGTACGGCTCCACACACACTGACTCTCACTGGGGTACGGGTTCTACACACACTGACTCTCTCTGGGGTACGGGTTCCACACACTGACTCTCACTGGGGTACGGGTTCCACACACACTGACTCTCACTGGGGTACGGGTTCCACACACACTGACTCTCACTGGGGTACGGGTTCCACACACTGACTCTCACTGGGGTACAGGTTCCACGCACACTGACCCTCACTGGGGTACGGGATCCACACACACTGACACTCACTGGGGTACGGGTTCCACACACACTGACACTCTCTGGAGTACAACTTCCACACACACTGACTCTCACTGGGGTACAGGTTCCACACACACTGACTCTCACTGGGGTACAGGTTCCACGCACACTGACCCTCACTGGGGTATGGGTTCCACACACACTGACACTCACTGGGGTACGGGTTCCACACACACTGACTATCGCTGGGGTACGGGTTCCACACACACTGACACTCTCTGGAGTACAAGTTCCACACACACTGACTCTCACTGAGGTACAGGTTCCACACACATTGACTCTCACTGGGGTACGGGCTCCACACACACTGACTCTCACTGGGGTACGGGTTCCACACACACTGACTCTCATTGGGGAACGGGTTCCACACAAACTGACTCTCACTGGGGTGCGGGTTTCACACACACTGACTCTCACTGGGGTACAGGTTCCACACATACTGACTCTCACTGGGGTGCGGGTTTCACACACACTGACTCTCACTGAGGTACAGGTTCCACACACACTGACTCTCACTGGGGTATGGGTTCCACACACTGACTCTCACTGGGGTACGGGTTCCACACACACTGACTGTCGCTGGGGTACGGGTTCCACACACACTGACTCTCACTGGGGTATGGGTTCCACACACTGACTCTCACAGGGGTACGGGTTCCACACACACTGACTCTCACTGGGGTATGGGTTCCACACACACTGACTCTCACTGAGGCACAGGTTCCACACACACTGACTCTCACTGGGGTACAGGTTCCACACATACTGACTCTCTTTGGGGTACGGGTTCCACACACATTGACTCTCACTGGGGTACAGTTCCACACACACTGACTCTCGCTGGGGTACGGGTTCCAGACATACTGATTCTCACTGGGGTACGGGTTCCACACACACTGACTCTCGCTGGGGTACGGGTTCCAGACATACTGATTCTCACTGGGGTACGGGTTCCACACACACTGACTCTCATTGGGGCATGGGTTCCACTCACACTTACTCTCACTGGGGTACGGGTTCCACACACACTAACTCTCACTGGGGTACGGGTTCCACACACACTGACTCTCACTGGGGTACGGGTTCCACACAGACTGACTCTCACTGGGGTACGGGTTCCACACCCACTGACTCTCGCTGGGGTACGGGTTCCAGACATACTGATTCTCACTGGGGTACAGGATCCACACACACTGACTCTCACTGGAGTACGGGTTCCACACACACTGACTCTCACTGGGGTACGGGTTCCACACAGACTGACTCTCACTGGGGTACGGGCTCCACACAGACTGACTCTCACTGGGGTACTGGTTCCACACACACTGACTCTCACTGGGGTACTGTTCCACACACATTGACTCTCACTGGGGTACGGGCTCCACACACACTGACTCTCACTGGGGTATGGGTTCCACACACACTGACTCTCACTGGGGTACAGGTTCCACACACACTGACTCTCACTGGGGTACGGGTTCCACACACACTGACTCTCACTGGGGTACGGGCTCCACACACACTGACTCTCACTGGGTTACGGGTTCCCCACACACTGACTCTCTCTGGGGTACGGGTTCCACACACTAACTCTCACTGGGGTACGGGTTCCACACACACTGACTCTCACTGGGGTACGGGTTCCACACACACTGACTCTCACTGGGGTACGGGTTCCACACACTGACTCTCACTGGGGTACAGGTTCCACACACACTGACTCTCACTGGGGTATGGGTTCCACACACACTGACTCTCACTGGGGTACTGGTTCCACACACACTGACTCTCACTGGGGTACGGGTTCCACACACACTTACTCTCACTGGGGTACGGGTTCCACACACACTGACTCTCACTGGGGTACGGGTTCCACACACACTTACTCTCACTGGGGTACGGGCTCCACACACACTGACTCTCACTGGGGTACGGGTTCCACACACACTGACTCTCTCTGGGGTACGGGTTCCACACACTGACTCTCACTGGGGTACGGGTTCCACACACTGACTCTCACTGGGGTACAGGTTCCACGCACACTGACCCTCACTGGGGTATGGGTTCCACACACACTGACACTCACTGGGGTAAGGGTTCCACACACACTGACTATCACTGGGGTACGGGTTCCACAAACACTGACACTCTCTGGAGTACAAGTTCCACACACACTGACTCTCACTGAGGTACAGGTTCCACACATACTGACTCTCACTGGGGTACGGGTTTCACACACACTGACTCTCACTGAGGTACAGGTTCCACACACTCTGACTCTCACTGGGGTATGGGTTCCACACACACTGACTAACGCTGGGGTATGGGTTCCACACACACTGACTCTCACTGAGGTACAGGTTCCACACACACTGACTCTCACTGGGGTACAGGTTCCACACATACTGACTCTCATTGGGGTATGGGTTCCACACACATTGACTCTCACTGGGGTACAGTTCCACACACACTGACTCTCGCTGGGGTACGGGTTCCAGACATACTGATTCTCACTGGGGTACGGGTTCCACACACACTGACTCTCGCTGGGGTACGGGTTCCAGACATACTGATTCTCACTGGGGTACGGGTTCCAGACATACTGATTCTCACTGGGGTACGGGTTCCACACACACTGACTCTCATTGGGGCATGGGTTCCACTCACACTTACTCTCACTGGGGTACGGGTTCCACACACACTGACTCTCACTGGGGTACGGGTTCCACACACACTGACTCTCACTGGGGTACGGGTTCCATACAGACTGACTCTCACTGGGGTACGGGTTCCACACACACTGACTCTCGCTGGGGTGCGGGTTCCACACACACTGACTCTCGCTGGGGTACGGGTTCCAGACATACTGATTCTCACTGGGGTACAGGATCCACACACACTGACTCTCACTGGGGTACGGGTTCCACACACACTGACTCTCACTGGGGTACGGGTTCCACACAGACTGACTCTCACTGGGGTACGGGCTCCACACAGACTGACTCTCACTGGGGTACTGGTTCCACACACACTGACTCTCACTGGGGTACTGTTCCACACACATTGACTCTCACTGGGGTACGGGCTCCACACACACTGACTCTCACTGGGGTATGGGTTCCACACACACTGACTCTCACTGGGGTACGGGTTCCACACACACTGAGTCTCTCTGGGGTACGGGTTCCACACACACTGACTCTCACTGGGGTACGGGTTCCACACACACTGACTCTCACTGGGGTACGGGCTCCACACACACTGACTCTCACTGGGGTACGGGTTCCACACACACTGACTCTCTCTGGGGTACGGGTTCCACACACTGACTCTCACTGGGGTACGGGTTCCACACACACTGACTCTCACTGGGGTATGGGTTCGACACACACTGACTCTCACTGGGGTACGGGTTCCACACACTGACTCTCACTGGGGTACAGGTTCCACACACACTGACTCTCACTGGGGTACAGGTTCCACACATACTGACTCTCATTGGGGTATGGGTTCCACACACATTGACTCTCACTGGGGTACAGTTCCACACACACTGACTCTCGCTGGGGTACGGGTTCCAGACATACTGATTCTCACTGGGGTACGAGTTCCACACACACTGACTCTCGCTGGGGTACGGGTTCCAGACATACTGATTCTCACTGGGGTACGGGTTCCAGACATACTGATTCTCACTGGGGTACGGGTTCCACACACACTGACTCTCATTGGGGCATGGGTTCCACTCACACTTACTCTCACTGGGGTACGGGTTCCACACACACTGACTCTCACTGGGGTACGGGTTCCACACACACTGACTCTCACTGGGGTACGGGTTCCATACAGACTGACTCTCACTGGGGTACGGGTTCCACACACACTGACTCTCGCTGGGGTGCGGGTTCCACACACACTGACTCTCGCTGGGGTACGGGTTCCAGACATACTGATTCTCACTGGGGTACAGGATCCACACACACTGACTCTCACTGGGGTACGGGTTCCACACACACTGACTCTCACTGGGGTACGGGTTCCACACAGACTGACTCTCACTGGGGTACGGGCTCCACACAGACTGACTCTCACTGGGGTACTGGTTCCACACACACTGACTCTCACTGGGGTACTGTTCCACACACATTGACTCTCACTGGGGTACGGGCTCCACACACACTGACTCTCACTGGGGTATGGGTTCCACACACACTGACTCTCACTGGGGTACGGGTTCCACACACACTGACTCTCACTGGGGTACGGGCTCCACACACACTGACTCTCACTGGGGTACGGGTTCCACACACACTGACTCTCTCTGGGGTACGGGTTCCACACACTGACTCTCACTGGGGTACGGGTTCCACACACACTGACTCTCACTGGGGTATGGGTTCGACACACACTGACTCTCACTGGGGTACGGGTTCCACACACTGACTCTCACTGGGGTACAGGTTCCACACACACTGACTCTCACTGGGGTATGGGTTCCACACACACTGACTCTCACTGGGGTACGGGTTCCACACACACTGACTCTCACTGGGGTACGGGTTCCACACACACTGTCTCTCACTGGGGTACGGGTTCCACACACACTGACTCTCACTGGGGTACGGGTTCCACACACACTGACTCTCACTGGGGTACGGGCTCCACACACACTGACTCTCACTGGGGTACGGGTTCCACACACACTGACTCTCTCTGGGGTACGGGTTCCACACACTGACTCTCACTGGGGTACGGGTTCCACACACACTGACTCTCACTGGGGTACTGGTTCCATACACACTGACTCTCACTGGGGTACGGGTTCCACACACTGACTCTCATTGGGGTACAGGTTCCACACACACTGACTCTCACTGGGGTACGGGTTCCACACACACTGACTCTCACTGGGGTACGGGTTCCACACACACTGACTCTCACTGGGGTACGGGTTCCACACACACTGACTCTCTCTGGGGTAGGGGTTCCCCACACACTGACTCTCACTGGGGTACGGGTTCCACACACACTGACTCTCACTGGGGTACGGGTTCCACACACACTGACTCTCTCTGGGGTAGGGGTTCACCACACACTGACTCTCTCTGGGGTACGGGTTCCACACACACTGACTCTCTCTGGGGTAGGGGTTCCCCACACACTGACTCTCACTGGGGTACGGGTTCCACACACACTGACTCTCACTGGGGTACGGGTTCCACACACACTGATTCTCACTGGGGTGCAGGTTCCACACACACTGACTCTCACTGGGGTACGGGTTCCACACACATTGACTCTCACTGGGGTACGGGTTCCACACACACTGACTCTCACTGGGGTACGGGTTCCACACACACTGACTCTCACTGGGGTACTGGTTCCACACACACTGACTCTCACTGGGGTATGAGTTCCACACACACTGACTCTCACTGGGGTATGAGTTCCACACACACTGACTCTCACTGGGGTACGGGTTCCACACACACTGACTCTCACTGGGTACGGATTCCACACACACTGACTCTCTCTGGGGTAGGGGTTCCCCACACACTGACTCTCACTGGGGTACGGGTTCCACACACACTGACTCTCACTGGGGTACGGGTTCCACACACATTGACTCTCACTGGGGTACGGGTTCCACACACATTGACTCTCACTGGGGTACGGGTTCCACACACACTGACTCTCACTGGGGTACTGGTTCCACACACACTGACTCTCACTGGGGTATGGGTTCCACACACACTGACTCTCACTGGGGTACGGGTTCCACACACACTGACTCTCACTGGGGTACGGGTTCCACACACACTGACTCTCACTGGGGTACGGGTTCCACACACACTGACTCTCACTGGGGTACGGGTTCCACACACACTGACTCTCACTGGGGTATGGGTTCCACACACACTGACTCTCACTGGGGTACGGGTTCCACACACACTGGGCTGGATTCTCCGATTTTGAGACTGAGTGCCGATGCTGGCGTGGGGACTGTGGTGTTTTGCGACAAAAAACACAGCGCACCTGCGGCACCGATTCAGCTACTCTAAATGGGCTCGCACCATCGGCACGTGGAACACAACTAATTCCATGGAAAACGGTGCCCGACTCACCGCGCCCATGATTGGCGCACATGGGGCTCACACGCCACAGCCACACTTAACCGATCCATCCCCCCACAGACACACCGTCCCAGTCAGCAAGGTGGCTGGAGGAGCAGTGCCACGGTCCAGGGACGCTGAGCTGGACACCCTCCTGGACGCCGTGGAGGAGAGGCAGGTGATCCTGTACCCCAGCCCAGGAGGATGGCCGCCAGGTACCAGACAAAACTCCACGACCTCCTCAGGGCGTCCCCGGTGAGTTGGCTGCTCCATGCCCCTGGCACTAACCCCGCCCCCCACACACACCCGTAACCCGGCCCCTCACCCCCGGGGGATGGCCAAACCCCCAACCTGCCCCACCTGCCAGCACCTATGACAGTCGCCATGGCTGGGTGCCCTGGCCACTGAGGCCATCATCTACCCAACCCCTGGGCTGCATGCGTCAGACTGTCTAACGGTGTTGTTTGTGTTTGCGCCCCCACCCCCTCAGGAGAAGGCCGCACACAACTGCTGGGAGTGGGAGAAGACCGGATGCAGAGGGCACTGGATGTGGTCGGCGACCCGGAGGAAAGGGAGGTTGCCGAGGTGGATTTCGGTGGCAGGCGAGGAAGTGAGACCCTCTGCTTAGTTGCGCATCCCCATGACACATGTTAGAACAAACACCCCCCTCGCCCGCAATCCACACATCCGTCAGCCCACACACCCCTTAGCCTCCCCCCCTCCCCCCGCCCCTCTGCCCGCTCTCTAACCATACATGCCGTCTTGTGTCCTACAGGACCTGCCGAAGATAGTGTTGATCCATCCGGAGCCCCTCGCCCCAGCCAGTGCCAGAGCCGGTGCCCCCCCAGACAGCCGAGCACTGGCGGGGAGAGCAGCCCGGACACCAGCCCTCCGCCCGAGACTAGGAGACCCCGGAGCTCGGGTCGGAGGAGGACACGGACTTTCCGTCACTGCTGTCTCCAACACCCTCCACCATCCCAGAGACTATCCCCTCGGTTGGGCACATTAGTGAAGAGGCTCCTGGGACACTATCTGCTGCGCACCACACATCACATCCAGCACAGCAGGTGGAGGTAGGAGCAGCCGAGGGGCCAGACGGTCAGAGGGCAGCCCAGCCCCAGCAGCCAGCTGCCGACCAGACGGGTCCCGGGCTCCTGGAACATCCAGTCCCAGCCACAGTGGAGATGCAGTCAGAGGCCCAGGGACAGCAAGAGGGGATGACGGCCGGCTTCCAGCACCTGCAGGCGCAGGTGGAGGAGTCCATCCACGTGCAGGAGCAGGGGGTGATGCCAGTCATGCATTCCACCCAGTCCAACAGCACGCGGGTGGAGTTCGCGATGGAGGCATTGGGGCCAACGGTGTCGGATATGGGTCAGCGTGTCCAAGGCCTGGGGCATTCTGTGCAGGCGGGGACCGAGGCCCAGGACAGGGCTGCCCTCTCACAGGCAGCCACCTGAACTTTGCAGCAGCCCCCCTCAGCATGGCCCAGTCACAGCCATGGCTGGGAACGTCAGCGGCATTGCCCAGGCGCTGTACAGCGTTGCACAGACATTGGGCAGGCACGCCCCATTCCAGAGGGTGGTGGTTCAGTCCCAGGGCAAGGTGACCCAGTCACTGGCTGATGTGGCACAGACCCTCAGGATGGTGGCACAGTCACAATGTGATGTGGTGCAGTACCAGACAGAGATGGTCCACTCCCTGTGCTCCATGGCCGCGAACGTGCAGACCCTTGTCGAGACCAGAGCTTGGCTCCAGGACTGGCAGCAACAGGTGGCGGGGGGCCCTCAGGGGATGGCTCCGCTCGCACCCCCGTCCCATGGAGTAGCCCGGGGCCATCGGGCACCCCGAGGGAAGAGGAGGCGATGGGGCCTGAGCTGGTGACTCCCGTAGGGGAGGTTCCGGAACACCGCAGTACCTCAGATACCATCCCCCCCACACCCTCCTGTCCCTGGTGCATCTGTTGCGCAGCGGGTAGAACAGGGTGGCACCATAGCCCTGGGACACCCGAGCTGCGGCCAGGCCCATCCAGGCCAGGTCGCCCCAGGAGACTTGCGCCAACGGGGACCCTTGTCGCAGGGCAGGAGTCACAGCAGGCCGCCTCCACTTCTGCTGTACCATCTGGGGAACCACCAACGCATAGTGTTAGGGCCCCGTTGGGGCTGTTTTAGCACACTGGGGCTAAATCGCTGGCTTTGAAAGCAGACCAAGGCAGGCCAGCAGCACGGTTCAATTCCCGTACCAGCCTCCCCTAACAGGCTCTGGTGCTCCATATCATATGACAATGTCTGACTCATGCCCACAGTAGCACCTTCCACCTGGGTGATTCCTGCATGCGAGCTGGCCAGTCCATCACACGGTCCCGTCGAATCGCTGGGGTGAGGGTGCTGGGGACAGTCTGGGCATGGTCTTCCCACAGGGCCTGCACTGGTCTCCCCCCTCCGGACAGCCCGGACCAGGCCATCCCCACACCCAGCAGACTGAGCACCGAGGCAGGTTTCAACGGCGGTAACAGGTGTTTATTGTGGAGGAATCTACACAGTCTGTGCCCTCGCACCTCTCACTCAACTGTGCCCTGCACCCATGCCAGCTTAACTGGTGTTTAACTTCCTGGCCTTATGAATGAATGAATGAATGAAAATTGCTTATTGTCACAAGTAGGCTTCAAACAAAGTTACTGTGAAAAGCCCATAGGCGCCACATTCCGGCGCCTGTTCGGGGAGGCTGGTACGGGAATTGAACCGTGCTGCTGGCCTGCCTTGGTCTGCTTTCAAAGCCAGCTATTTAGCCCAGTGTGCTAAACCAGCTGTAATGATCCGCCTGGGCATATAGGGCATCTGTGATGGCGCGGATGCACCTATGCACCGAAGTCTGTGAGATCACGGCCAGGTCCTCACTCGGCGACTGGAAGGACCCCGTCGCGTAGAAGTTCAGGGCGGCCATCAGGAGCGGGTGTCCTCCCCCCATACCCCTGCTCCTCTGCAGCCTGCTCCTCTCCAGCCTGCTCCTCTGCAGTCTGCTCCTCTCCAGCCCGCTCCTCTGCAGCCCGCTCCTCTCCAGCCTGCTCCTCTCCAGCCCGCTCCTCTGCAGCCCGCTCCTCTCCAGCCCGCCCCTCTGCAGCCCGCTCCTCTCCAGCCCGCTCCTCTGCAGCCTGCTCCTCTCCAGCCCGCCCCTCTGCAGCCCGCTCCTCTCCAGCCCGCCCCTCTGCAGCCCGCTCCTCTCCAGCCCGCTCCTCTCCAGCCCGCTCCTCTGCAGCCCGCTCCTCTGCAGCCCGCTCCTCTCCAGCCCGCCCCTCTGCAGCCCGCTCCTCTCCAGCCCGCTCCTCTCCAGCCCGCTCCTCTGCAGCCCGCTCCTCTCCAGCCTGCTCCTCTCCAGCCCGCTCCTCTGCAGCCCGTTCCTCTGCAGCCCGCTCCTCTCCAGCCCGCCCCTCTGCAGCCCGCTCCTCTCCAGCCCGCTCCTCTCCAGCCCGCTCCTCTGCAGCCCGCTCCTCTCCAGCCTGCTCCTCTGCAGCCCGCTCCTCTGCTGGCTGTTCCGCTGCTGCCTGCTCTACAGCTGCCCACTCCGCTATGCCCACTCCACTGCTGCAGCTTCCCCCTCCTCTCCGCACGGAGAGCATTGCCACGGCGGCCAGCATTGCTGGTTGACCACCAAATGCCATTGTCTGCAGGCATGGAAGGCCAACATGTTAGCATGTTCTAAGGGCTACACGGTGGCCCAGGTTGGCATTGCGAGCCCCGCCCACCCATATCCCTCCCCCACTCCCGCACCCCATCCCGTCGGTATCCGGCAATGTCGGTGCCCCCGGTCCTGGCGCCCGTCCCTGCTGCCGGGATACCGTTGGCTGGCACTGCCCTCACTGGGGGCTGCCGGAGGTGTGGCCCTGGGTGGTCCCCCGCTGGATGGCGGCTAGTTGGGCGGGGTGTTTGATGCCGGGGAGAGCGGGCTGAGGCGGGGCGTGAGGTTCAGGGGTGGGCGCATCCATACAGCCGGTGTCACTGTGTCGAACCAGGAGTCGAGGTGGGTGGTCAGTGGGCGCGCAGCAAGATGGCCGCCGTAATGGGGGTCGGTGCCTGGGCACCTCCCCAGTCCTGCGAGTAAGCCGCTTTTCAGGGGCGGGGTGGACAGCTGCATACACTGCATACCTGCTTTAAACCCTAACCCTCGGTTGTATAGGTGACCCCCCCCTGAGTGCCCTCTGGCCCCAACTGACCCAGCAGCTGTATGGGCACTCCGACACAACCTACCCCATCTTTTTGGCCCCGATCAGTGTGCATGTGTAGGGTGCGTATGTTTTAAAAAAAAAAAAATTTACAGTACCCAATTCAATTTTTCCAATTAAGGGGCAATTTAGCGTGGCCAATCCACCTACTGCACATTTTTTGGAATGTGGGGGCGAAACCCCGCAGACAGGGGGAGAATGTGCAAACTCCACACGGACAGTGACCCAGAGCCGGGACCGAACCTGGGACCTCGGCGTCTTGAGGCAGCAGTGCTAGCCACTGCGCCACCGTGCTGCCTTGGGTGCGTATGTTTAAGCGCGGCAGCAGCTTGTCAGCCCTGAGAATGTCCATTTCAGACCCGGCAAATCCCGCACTGTTTTTCCTGAGATTCGACGGTGTTCCAGGCAGCACCGGTGCTAGCCCCTCACCGGTATCAGATTCGGTGCAGGTGTGCCGCCAATTTTCCTGTCATAAAGGGACACAGATTCTCCATTGGTGTCAAGACTTAGTTGCAGAAACGGAGAATCCAGCCCACTGACTCTCATTGGGATATGGGTTCACACACACTGATCCGGTTCGACACTTTGCTTGAAGGCAGTATGATTTATTTCTAGGTATAAGTCAGTCGATTGTGGATGGTGCTGGAAACTTGGCCAATACTAAAACGTTTGGGAATTTAAAAGTGATCCGGCTGCACTCAACAATCGATCCTGGAGTCTGGAAACTGAAATTCACAACTGACTCGGATTATTCAGTGAAAATCACTGGTTAGTACAAGGAAATATACACCACAAACCCCGACCGCCAAACACCCCGAACCCAAAACACCCCGACCCCTAAACACCCTGACCCACAAACACCCCGACCCCCAAACACCCAGACCCCCAAACACCCCGACCGCCAAACACCCCGAACCCAAAACACCCCGACCCCTAAACACCCTGACCCACAAACACCCCGACCCCCAAACACCCAGACCCCCAAACACCCCGACCGCCAAACACCCCGACCCACAAACACCCCGAACCCAAAACACCTCGACCCCTAAACACCCTGACCCCCAAACACCCCGACCCCGAAACACCCCGACCCCGAAACACCCCGACCCCGAAACACCCAGACCCCGAAACACCCTGACCCCTAAACACCCTAACCCCCAAACACCCCGAACCCCAAATACCCCGACCCCAAAACACACCGCCCCAAAAACACCCCGATCCCCAAACACCCCAACCCCCAAATACCCCGATCCACAAACACCCTGACCCCTAAACACCCGACCCCTAAACATCCCGAACCCCAAATATCCCGACCCCAAAACACCCTGACCTCCCAAACACACCGACACCTAAACACCCCGACCCCCAAACACCCCGCACCCCAAATATCCCAACCCCGAAACACACCGACCCCCAAACACACCGACCCACAAACACCCCGACCCCAAACACCCCGAATCCCAAACACCCCAACCACCAAACACCCCGGCACCAGAACACTCCGACCCCAAACACCACAACCCCCAAACACCCCAAACCCCAAACACCCCGAACCCCAAACACCACAACCCCCAAACACCCCAAACCCCAAACACACCGAACCCCTAAAACCCCAACCACCAAACACACCGACCCCCAAACACCCCGACCCCCAAACACCCCGACACCCGAACACTCCGACCCCAAACACCCCGAACCCCAAACACACCATGCCCCAAACACCCCAAACCCCAAACACACCGAACCCGTAACACCCCAACCACCAAACACACCGACCCCCAAACACCCCGACCCCCAAACACCAAACACACCGACCCCCAAACACACCATCCCCCAAACACCCCGAATCCCAAACACCCCAAACCTCAAACACCCCGAACCCTAAACACCCCGAACCCCAAACATCCCGAACCCCAAACACCCCAAACACCCTGACACCCAAACTCCCCGAACCCCAAACACCCCGACCCCCAAAACATCAAACACACCGACCCCCAAACACCCCGAACCCCAAACACCCCAAACCTCAAACACCCCAACCCCCAAACACCCCAACCACCAGACACCCTGACACCCAAACTCCCCGAACCCCGAACTCCCCGAACCCCAAACACCCCGAACCCCAAACTCCCCGAACCCCAAACATCCCGAACCCCAAACACCCTGACCACCAAACACCCTGACACCCAAACTCCCCAAACCCCAAACACCCCAACCCCCAAACACCCTGACCCCCCAAACCCCCCAACCACCAAACACCCAAACACTCCGACCCCAAACATCCCAAACCCCAAACACCACGACCCCCAAACACCCAAACCCCAAACACACCGAACCCCAAACACCCCAAACCTCAAACACCCCGACCCCCAAACACCCCGACCCCCAAACACCCCGAACCCCAAATACCCCGACCCCAAAACACACCAACCCACAAACACCCCGATCCCCAAATACCCCGACCCCCAAACACCCTGACCCCCAAACACCCCGAACCCCAAACACCCCGACCCCAAAACACACCGACCCACAAATACCCCGATCCCCAAATACCCCGACCCCAAACACCCTGACCCCCAAACACCCTACCCCTAAACACCCCGAACCCCAAATACCCGACCCCAAAACACCCTGACCCCCCAAACACACCGACACCTAAACACCCCGACCCCCAAACACCCTGCACCCCAAATATCCCAACCCCGAAACACACCGACCCCCAAACACACCGACCCACAAACACCCCGACCCCCAAACACCCCGACACCCAAACACTCTGACCCCAAACACCCCGAACCCCAAACACCCCGACCCCCAAACACCCCGACCCCCAAACACCCCGAACCCCAAATACCCCGACCCCAAAACACACCGACCCACAAACACCCCGATCCCCAAATACCCCGACCCCCAAACACCCTGACCCCCAAACACCCCGAACCCCAAACACCCCGACCCCAAAACACACCGACCCACAAACACCCTGATCCCCAAATACCCCGACCCCCAAACACCCTGACCCCTAAACACCCTACCCCTAAACACCCCGAACCCCAAATATCCCGACCCCAAAACACCCTGACCCCCCAAACACACCGACACCTAAACACCCCGACCCCCAAACACCCTGCACCCCAAATATCCCAACCCCGAAACACACCAACCCCCAAACACACCGACCCACAAACACCCCGACCCCCAAACACCCCGAATCCCAAACACCCCAACCACCAAACACCCTGACACCCAAACACTCCGACCCCAAACACCCCGAACCCCAAACACCCCGACCCCCAAACACCCCGAACCCCAAACACCCGAACACTCCGACCCCAAACACCCCGAACCCCAAACACCACGACCCCCAAACACCCCAAACCCACCGAACCCCTAACACCCCAAACCTCAAACACCCCGACCCCCAAACACCCCGAACCCCAAACACCCGAACACTCCGACCCCAAACACCCCGAACCCCAAACACCACGACCCCCAAACACCCCAAACCCACCGAACCCCTAACACCCCAAACCTCAAACACCCCGACCCCCAAACACCCCGACCCCCAAACACCCCAAACCCACCGAACCCCTAACACCCCAAACCTCAAACACCCCGACCCCCAAACACCCCGAACCCCAAACACCCCAAACCTCAAACACCCCGAACCCTACAAACACCACAACGCCCAAACACATGCCTCCCAAACACACCGACCCCTCAACACCCCGAATCCCAAACATCCCAACCCCCAAACACTCCGCCCAGCAAACACCCCGACCCCCAAACATTCCAACCCCCAAACACCCCGACCCCCAAACACCCCGACCCCCAAACACCCCAACCCCCAAACACCCCGACACCCGAACACTCCGACCCCAAACACCCCGAACCCCAAACACCACGACCCCCAAACACCCCAAACCCACCGAACCCCTAACACCCCAAACCTCAAACACCCCGACCCCCAAACACCCCGACCCCCAAACACCAAACACACCGTCCCCCAAACACACCATCCCCAAACACCCTGAACCCCAAACACCCCAAACCTCAAACACCCCGAACCCTAAACACACCGACTCCCAAACTCCCCGAACCCCAAACATTCCGACCCCCAAACGCACCGACCCCGAAACACCCCGAATCCCAAACACCCCGAACCCCCAAAACACCAACACCCAAACACCCCGAACCCCAAACACCCCGACCCCCAAACACCACAAACCACAACCACCCCGACCCCCAAACACCCCGACCCCCAAACACACCGACCCCCAAACACACCGACCCCCAAACACACCGACCCCCAAACACACCGACCCCCAAACACACCGACCCCCAAACGCACCGACCCCTAAACACCCCGAATCCCAAACACCCCGAACCCCCAAAACACCAACACCCAAACACCCCGAGCCCCAAACATCCCGACCCCCAAACACCCCGACCCCCAAACACCACAACGCCCAAACACCCGCCTCCCAAACACCCCGACCCCCAAACACCCCGACCCCCAAACACCACAACGCCCAAACACCCGCCTCCCAAACACCCCGACCCCCAAACACCCCGACCCCCAAACACCACAACGCCCAAACACCCGCCTCCCAAACACCCCGACCCCCAAACACCCCGACCCCCAAACACCACAACGCCCAAACACCCGCCTCCCAAACACCCCGACCCCCAAACACCCCGACCCCCAAACACCCCGACCCCTAAACACCCCGAACCCCAAACACCCCGACCCCCAAACACACCGACCCCCAAACGCACCGACCCCTAAACACCCCGAATCCCAAACACCCCGAACCCCCAAAACACCAACACCCAAACACCCCGAACCCCAAACACCCCGACCCCCAAACACCACAACGCCCAAACACCCGCCTCCCAAACACCCCGACCCCCAACCACCCCGACCCCTAAACACCCCAAACACCCCGAACCCCAAACACCCCGACCCCCAAACACCACAACGCCCAAACACCCGCCTCCCAAACACCCGCCTCCCAAACACCCCGAACCCCAAACTCCCCGACCCCTAAACACCACAACGCCCAAACACCCGCCTCCCAAACACCCCGAACCCCAAACACCCCGACCCCCAAACACCCCGACCCCTAAACACCCCGAATCCCAAACACCCCGAACCCCCAAAACACCAACGCCCAAACACCCGCCTCCCAAACACACCGACCCCCAAACGCACCGACCCCCAAACACCCCGAATCCCAAACACCCCGAACCCCAAACACACCGACCCTCAAACACCCCGACCCCCAAACACACCGACCACCAAACGCACCGACCCCTAAACACCCCGAATCCCAAACACCCCGAACCCCCAAAACACCTACACCCAAACACCCCGACCCCCAAACACACCGACCCCCAAACGCACCGACCCCCAAACACACCGACCCCCAAACGCACCGACCCCTAAACACCCCGAATCCCAAACACCCCGAACCCCCAAAACACCAACACCCAAACTCCCCGACCCCTAAACACCACAACGCCCAAACACCCGCCTCCCAAACACCCCGAACCCCAAACACCCCGACCCCCAAACACCACAACGCCCAAACACCCGCCTCCCAAACACACCGACCCCCAAACGCACCGACCCCCAAACACCCCGAATCCCAAACACCCCGAACCCCAAACACCCCGACCCCCAAACACCACAACGCCCAAACACCACAACGCCCAAACACACGCCTCCCAAACACCCTGACCCCCAAACACCACAACGCCCAAACACCCGCCTCCCAAACAACCCGACCCCCAAACACCCCAACCCTCAAACACCCCGACCCCCAAACACCACATTGCCTAAACACCCGCCTCCCAAACACTCCGCCCAGCAACCACCCCGTCCCCCAAACATCCCAACCCCCAAACACCCCGACCCCCAAACACCACAACGCCCAAACACCCGCCTCCCAAACACTCCGCCCAGCAACCACCCCGTCCCCCAAACATCCCAACCCCCAAACACCCCGACCCCCAAACACACCGACCCCTAGACACCCCGAAACCCAAACACCCGCCTCTCAAACACCCTGACCCCCAAACACCACAACGCCCAAACACACGCCTCCCAAACACCCCGACCCCCAAACACCACAACGCCCAAACACCCCGCCTCCCAAACACCCGAATCCCAAACACCATGAACCCCCAAAACACTGATCCCTAAACACCCCAAACCCCAAACAAACCGACCTCCAAACACCCTGACCCCCAAACACCCCAACCCACAAACACCCCGACCCCCAAACACACCGAACCCCAAACACCCGGAACCCCAAACACCTCGAACCCCAAACCCAAAACACCCCAACCCCCAAACACACCAAACCCCAAACACCCCGAACCCCTAACACCCCGAACCCCTAACACCCGGAACTCAAACACCTCGAACCCAAACCCAAAACACCCCGACCCCCAAACACACCGAACCCCAAACACCCCGAACCCCTAACACCCCAAACCCAAAAAACCCTGATCCCCAAACACCCTGAACCCCAAACACCCCGAACCCCAAACACCCTGAACCCCAAACACCACAAACATCCCGAACCCCCAAACTCTGAACACCTAACACCCCAACCCCAAACACCCCGAACCCACAAAACCCTGACCCACTAACACCCCGCCCCCAAACATCCCAACCCCCAAACACCCCAAGCACCAAACAGCCCGAACCCCAAACACCCCGACCTCCAAACACCCCGAACCCCAAACACCCCGAACCCCAAACACCCCGAACCCCAAACACCCCAACCCCTAAACACCCCAACCCCCAAACACCCTGAACGCCTAGCACCCCAAACCCCCAAAACCTGACCCCAAACACCCTGAGCCCCAAACACAGCAAACATCCCGAACCCCTAAACACTGAACCCCTAACACCCCAACCCAAACACCCCGAACCCCAAAAACCCTGACCCCAAACACCCCGATCCGAATTGTCCCGCCCCCAAACACCCCAGATCCCAAACCCCAAAAACCCTGACCCACTATCACCCCGCCCCCAAACACCACGACCCCCAAACACCATGACGCCAATTATCCTGCCCCCAAACACCCCAGACCCCAAACACCCCAACCCGAATTATCCCGCCCCCAAACACCCAAGATCCCAAACACTCCGACCCACAAACAGCCCGAAAGCCAAAAAAATCCGACCCCCAAACCCCGACACCTAAACACCCCGACTCCCAAACACACCGACCCCCAAACACCCTGACCCCCAAACACCCCGAACCCCAAACACCGCGAACCCCAAACACTCCAACTCCCAAACACTCCGAGCCACAAACACCCTGACCACCAAACATCCCAACCCCCAAACACCCCGTCTCCCAACCACCCCAACCCCCAAACACCCCGACCCCCAAACACCCCAACCCCCAAACACCCCAACCCCCAAACACCCCGAACCCCAAACCACCGACCCGCAAACACACCAACCCCCAAACCCCAAACATCCCAACCCCCAAACACTCCACCCAGCAAACACCCCGACCCCCAAACATCCCAACCCCCAAACACCCCGACCCCCAAACACACCGACCCCTAAACACCCCGAATCCCAAACATCCCACCCCCAAACACTCCGCCCAGCAAACACCCCGACCCCCAAACATCCCAACCCCCAAACACCCCAACTCCCAAACACCCCAACCCCCAAACACCCCGACCCCCAAACACCACAACGGCCAAACACACGCCTCCCAAACACCCCAACCTCCAAACACCACAACGCCCAACCACCCCGCCTCCCAAACACCCCGAATCCCAAACACCGCGAACCCCCAAAACACCGACCCCTAAACACCCCAAACCCCAAACAAACCGACCTCCAAACACCCTGACCCCCAAACACCCCAACCCACAAACACCCTGAACCCCAAACACCCCAAACCTCAAACACCCCGAACCCTAAACACACCGACTCCCAAACTCCCCGAACCCCAAACATTCCGACCCCCAAACGCACCGACCCCTAAACACCCCGAATCCCAAACACCCCGACCCCCAAACACCACAAACCACAACCACCCCGACCCCCAAACACCCCGACCCCCAAACACCCCGACCCCCAAACACCACAACGCCCAAACACCCGCCTCCCAAACACACCGACCCCCAAACGCACCGACCCCCAAACACCCCGAATCCCAAACACCCCGAACCCCAAACACCCCGACCCCCAAACACCACAACGCCCAAACACACGCCTCCCAAACACCCTGACCCCCAAACACCACAACGCCCAAACACCCGCCTCCCAAACAACCCGACCCCCAAACACCCCAACCCACAAACACCCCGACCCCCAAACACACCGAACCCCAAACACCCCGAACCCCTAACACCCCGAACCCAAAAAACCCTGATCCCCAAACACCCTGAACCCCAAACACCGCAAACACCCCAAACCCCCAAACTCCGAACCCCTAACACCCCAACCCCAAACACCCCGAACCCCAAAAACCCTGACCCACTAACACCCCGCCCCCAAACACCACGACCCCAAACACCACGACCCCAATTACCCCGCCCCCAAAAACCACGACCCCCAAACAGCGCAAACCCCAAACACCCCAACCCAAATTATCCCGCCCCCAAACACCCCAGATCCCAAACACCCCGAACCCCAAATAACCTGACCCACTAACACCCCGCCCCCAAATACCATGACCCCGAAACTCCACGACCACAATTATCCCGCCCCCAAACACCCCGACCCAAATTATCCCGTCCCCAAACACCCCAGATCCCAAACACTCCGACCCACAATCAGCCCGAAGCCCAAATAAATCCAACCCCCAAACCCCGACACCTAAACACCCCGACCCCCAAACACTCCAACTTCCAAACACCCCAACCCCCAAACACCCCAACCCCCAATCACCCCGAACCCCAAACACACCGACCTGCAAACACACCAAACCCCAAACACCCTGACCCCCAAACATCCCAACCTCCAAACACCCCGCCTCCCAAACACCCCGACCCCCAAACACCCCAACCCCCAAACACCCCAACCCCCAATCACCCCGAACCCCAAACACACCGACCTGCAAACACACCAACCCCCAAACACCCCAACCCCCAAACATCCCAACCCCCAAACACTCCGCCCAGCAAACACCCCGACCCCCAAACACCCCGACCCCCAAACATCCTAACCCCCAAACACCATGACCCCCAAACACCCCGACCCCCAAACACCACAACGCCCAAACACATGCCTCCCAAACACACCGACCCCTAAACACCCCGAATCCCAAACATCCCAACCCCCAAACACTCCGCCCAGCAAACACCCCGACCCCCAAACATCCCAACCCCCAAACACCCCAACTCCCAAACACCCCAACCCCCAAACACCCCGACCCCCAAACACCACAACGCCCAAACACACGCCTCCCAAACACCCCGAACCCCAAACACCACAACGCCCAACCACCCCGCCTCCCAAACACCCCGAATCCCAAACACCGCGAACCCCCAAAACACCGACCCCTAAACACCCCAAACCCAAAACAAACCGACCTCCAAACACCCTGACCCCCAAACACCCCAACCCACAAACACCCCGACCCCCAAACACACCGAACCCCAAACACCCCGAACCCCTAACACCCCGAACCCAAAAAACCCTGATCCCCAAACACCCTGAACCCTAAACACTGCAAACACCCCAAACCCCGAACCCCAAACACCCCGAACCCCAAAAACCCTGACCCACTAACACCCCGCCCCCAAACACCACGACCCCAATTACCCCGCCCCCAAAAACCACGACCCCCAAACAGCGCAAACCCCAAACACCCCAACCCAAATTATCCCGCCCCCAAACACCCCAGATCCCAAACACCCCGAACCCCAAATAACCTGACCCACTAACACCCCGTCCCCAAACACCATGACCCCGAAACACCACGACCACAATTATCCCGCCCCCAAACACCCCGACCCGAATTATCCCGCCCCCAAACACCCCAGATCCCAAACACTCCGACCCACAACCAGCCCGAAACCCAAATAAATCCAACCCCAAAACCCCGACTCCTAAACACCCCGACCCCCAAACACTCCAACTTCCAAACACCCCGTTCCCCAAACACCCTGACCCCCAAACATCCCAACCTCCAAACACCCCGCCTCCAAAACACCCCAACCCCCAAACACCCCGACCCCCAAACACCCCAACCCCCAAACACCCCAACCCCCAATCACCCCGAACCCCAAACACACCGACCTGCAAACACACCAACCCCTAAACACCCCAACCCCCAAACATCCCAACCCCCAAATACTCCGCCCAGCAAACACCCCGACCCCCAAACATCCCAACCCCCAAACACCCCAACCCACAAACACCACAACGCCCAAACACCCCGCCTCCCAAACACCCCGAATCCCAAACACCGCGAACCCCCAAAACACTGACTCCTAAACACCCCAAACCCCAAACAAACCGACCACCAAACACCCCGACCACCAAACACCCCAACCCACAAACACCCTGACCCCCAAACACACCGAACCCCAAACACCCTGACCCCCAAATACCCCGAACACCAAACACCCGAAACACCCCAACCCACAAACACCCCGACCCCCAAACACCCCGACCCCCAAACACACCGAACCCCAAACACCCCGAACCCTTAACACCCGAACCCAAAAAACCCTGATCCCCAAACACCCCGAACCCCCAAACACTGAACCCCTAACACCCCAAACCCAAACACCCCGAACCGCAAAAACCCTGACCCACTAACACCCCGCCCCCAAACACCACGACCCCAAACACCACGACCCCAATTACCCCACCCCCAAACACCACGACCCCCAAACACCACAACGCCCAAACACATGCCTCCCAAACACACCGACCCCTAAACACCCCGAATCCCAAACATCCCAACCCCCAAACACTCCGCCCAGCAAACACCCCGACCCCCAAACATCCCAACCCCCAAACACCCCAACTCCCAAACACCCCAACCCCCAAACACCCCGACCCCCAAACACCACAACGCCCAAACACACGCCTCCCAAACACCCCGAACCCCAAACACCCCAACCCAAATTATACCGCCCCCAAACACCCCAGATCCCAAACACCCCGAACCCCCAAGTCCCTGACCCACTAACACCCCGCCCCCAAACACCATGACCCCCAAACACCCCAGACCCGAAACACCCCGACCCGATTTATCCCACCCCAAACACCCCAGATCCCAAACACTCCGACCCACAAACAGCCCGAAACCCAAAAAAATCCAATCCCCAAACCTCGACACCTAAACACCCCGACCCCCAAACACACCGACCCCCAAGCACCCTAACCCCCGAACCCCAAACACCCCGAACCCAAAAACCCTGATCCCCAAACACCCTGAACCGCAAACACCCCGAACCCCCAAACTCTGAAACCCTAACACCCCAACCCCAAACACCCCGAACCCCAAAAAACCCTGACCTACTAACACCCCGCCCCAAAACACCACGACCCCAAACACCCCGACCCGAATTATCCCGCCCCCAAACACCCCAACCCCCAAACACCCCGACCCCCAAGCATCCCGACCCCCAAGCATCCCGACCACCAAACACCCCGACCCCCAAACATCCCGACCCCCAAACACCCCGACCCCCAAACACACCGACCCCTAAACACACCGCATCCCAAACACCGCGAACCCCCAAAACACCGACCCCTAAACACCCCAAACCCCAAACAAACCGACCACCAAACACCCTGACCCCCAAACACCCCAACCCACAAACACCCCGACCCCCCAAACACCCCAACCCCCAAACACCCCGACCCCCAAACACTACAACGCCCAAACACCCCGCCTTCCAAACACCCCGAATCCCAAACTCCGCGAGCCCCCAAAACGCTGACCCCTAAACACCCCAAACCCCAAACAATCCGACCGCCAACAACCCTGAGCCCCAAACACCCCAACCCACAAACACCCCGACCCCCAAACACCCCGACCCCCAAAGAACCCCAAACCCCAAACACCCTGACCCCCAAACACCCCGAACCCAAAACACCTTGAGCCCCAAACACCCCGAACCCCAAATATCCTGACCCCCAAACATTCTGACCCCCAAACACCCCGACCCACAAACAACCCGACCCCTAAACACACCGACACCCAAACACCCCGAGCCCCAAACACCCCGAACCCAAACCCCCAAACACCCCAAATCCCAAACACCCCCAAATCCCAAACACCCCTAACCCGAAACACCCCAACCCCCAGACACCCTGAACCCCAAACACCAGGACCCCAAAACACCCCGAACCCCAAACACCACAACCCCCAAACACCCTGACCCACAAACAACGCGAACCTCAAACACCCCGAACCCTAAACACCCCGATATATAAACACCCCGAACAACAACACCCCGATATGGGAACACCCAGAACACCAACACCCCGATGCATAATCACCCCGAACACCAACTCCCTGATATATAAACACCCCGAACACCAACACCCCGATATATAAACACCCCGAACACCAACACCCCGATATATAAACATCCCGAACACCAACACCCCAATACATAAAAACCCTGAACACCAACACCCCGATATATAAACACCCCGAATACCAACACCCCGATACATAAACACCCCAAACACCAACATCCCGATACATAAACACCCAGAACATCAACACCACGATATATAAACGCCCCGAACATCAACACCCCGATATCTAAACACCCCGAACACCAACACCCCAATACATAAACACCCTGAACACCAACACCCCGATATATAAACACCCCGAACACCAACACCCCGATACATAAACACCCCGGACACCAACACCCCGATATATAAACACCCCGAACACCAACACCCCGAACACCAACACCCCGATATATAAACACCCCGAACACCAACACCCCGATACATAAACACCCCGAACACCAACACCCTGATATATAAACACCCCGAACTCCAACACCCCGATATATCAACACCCCGAACACCAGCACCCCGATATATAAACACCCCGAACACCAACACCCCGATATATAAACACCCCGAACACCAACACCCCGATATATAAACACCCCGAACACCAACACCCCGATATATAAACACCCCGAACACCAACACCCCGATATATAAACACCCCAAACACCGTCACCCCGAACACCAACACCCCGATACATAAACACCCCGAACACCAACACCCCGATATATAAACACCCCGAACACCAACTCCCCGATATATAAACACCCCGAACACCAACACCCCAATATATAAACACCCCGAGCACCAACACCCCGATATATAAACACCCCGAACACCAACACCCCGATATATAAACACACCGAACACCAACACCCCGATATATAAACACCCCAAACACCAACACCCCAATATATAAACACCCCGAACACCAACACCCCGATATATAAACGTCGCGAACACCATCACCCGATACATAAACACCCCAAACTCCAACACCCCGATACATAAACACCCCGAACACCAACACCCCGATATATAAACACCCAGAACACCAACACCCCAATATATAAACACCCCGAACACCAACACCCCGATATATAAACACCTCGAACACCAACACCCCGATATATAAACACCCCAAACACCAACACCCCGATATATAAACACACCGAACACCAACACCCCGATATATAAACACACCGAACACCAGCACCCCGATATATAAACACCCCGAACACCAACACCCCGATATATAAACACACCGAACACCAACACCCCGATATATAAACACCCCGAACACCAACACCCCGATATATAAACACACCGAAACCAGCACCCCGATATATAAATACCCCGAACACCAGCACCCCAATATATAAACACCCCGAGCACCAACACCCCGATATATAAACACCCCAAACACCAAAACCCCGATATATAAACACCCCAAACACCAACACCTCGATATATAAACACCCCGAACACCAACACCCCGATATATAAACACCCCGAAACCGACACCCCGATATATAAACACCCCGAACATCAACACCCCGATATATAAACACCTCGAACACCAACACCCCGATATATAAACACCCCGAGCACCAACACCCCGATATATAAACACCCCGAACACCAACACCCCGAACACCTACACCCCGATATATAAACACGCCGAGCACCAACACCCCGATATATAAACACCCCGAAAACCAACACCCCGATATATAAACACACCGAACACCGACACCCCGAACACCAACACCCCAAACACCAACACCCTGATATATAAACACCCCAAGCACCAACAACCCGATATATAAACACCCCGAACACCAACACCCCGATATATAAACACCCCGGACACCAACACCCCGATATATAAACACCCCGAACACCAACTCCCCGATATATAAACACCCCGAACACCAACGCCCCGATATATAAACACCCCAAACACCAACACCCCGATATATAAACACCCCGAACACCAACACCCCGATATATAAACACCCCGAACACCAACACCCCGATATATAAACACCCCAAACACCAACACCCCGATATATAAACACACCGAACACCAACACCCCGATATATAAACACCCCGAACACCAACACCCCGATATATAAACACCCCGAACACCAACACCCCGATATATAAACACCCCAAGCACCAACACCCCAATATATAAACACCTCGAACACCAACACCCCAATATATAAACACCCCGAACACCAACACCCCGATATATAAACACCCCGAGCACCAACACCCCGATATATAAACACCCCGAACACCAACACCCCAATATATAAACACCCCGAGCACCAACACCCCGATATATAAACACCCCGAACACCAACACCCCGATATATAAACACCCCAAACACCAACACCCCGATACATAAACACCACGAACACCGACACCCCGATATATAAACACCCCGAACACCAACACCCCGATATATAAACACCCCAAACACCAACACCCCGATACATAAACACCCCGAACACCGACACCCCGATATATAAACACCCCAAACACCAACACCCCGATACATAAACACCCCGAACACCGACACCCCGATATATAAACACCCCGAACACCAACACCCCGATATATAAACACCCCAAGCACCAACACCCCGATACATAAACACCCCGAACACCGACACCCCGATATATAAACACCCCGAACACCAACACCCCGATATATAAAAACCCCGAACACCAACACCCCGATATATAAACACACCGAACACCAACACGCCGATATATAAACACCCCGAACACCAACACCCAGATATATAAACACCCCGAACACCAACACCCCGATATATAAAAACCCCGAACACCAACACCCCGATATATAAACACCCCGAACACCAACACCCCGATATATAAACACACCGAACACCAACACCCCGATATATAAACACCCCGAACACCAACACCCCGATATATAAACACCCCGAACACCAACACCCCGATATATAAACACACCGAACACCAACACCCCGATATATAAACACCCCGAACACCAACACCCCGATATATACACACACCGAACACCAACACCGCGATATATAAACACCCCAAACACCAACACCCCGATATATAAACACCCCGAACACCAACACCCGATACATAAACACCCCGATATATAAACACCCCGAACACCAACACCCCGATATATAAACACACCGAACACCAACACCCCGATATATAAACACACCGAATACCAATACCCCGATATATAAACACCCGAACACCAGCACCCCGATATATAAACACCCCGAGCACCAACACCCCGATATATAAACACCCCGAACACCAACACCCCAATATATAAACACCCCGAGCACCAACACCCCGATATATAAACACCCCAAACACCAACACCCCAATATATAAACACCCCGAGCACCAACACCCCAATATATAAACACCCCGAGCACCAACACCCCGATATATAAACACCCCGAACACCAACACCCCGATATATAAACACCCCAAACACCAACACCCCGATATATAAACACCCCGAACACCAACACCCCGATATATAAACACCCCAAACACCAACACCCTGATACATAAACACCCCGAACACCAACACCCCGATATATAAACACCCAGAGCACCAACACCCCGATATATAAACACACCGAACACCAATACCCCGATATATAAACACCCCGAACACCAACACCCCGATATATAAACACCCCAAACACCAACACCCCGATATATAAACACCCCAAACACCAACACCCCGATATATAAACACCCCGAACACCAGCACCCCGATATATAAACACCCCAAACACCAACACCCCGATATATAAACACACCGAACACCAACACCCCGATATATAAACACCCCGAACACCAACACCCCGATATATAAACACCCCAAACACCAACACCCCGATATATAAACACCCCGAACACCAACACCCCGATATATAAACACCCCAAACACCCCGATATATAAACACCCCAAGCACCAACACCCCGATATATAAACACCCCGAACACCAACACCCCGATATATAAACACCCCAAACACCAACACCCCGATATATAAACACCCCGAACACCAACACCCCGATATATAAACACCCCGAACAACAACACCCCGATATATAAACACCCAGAACACCAACACCCCGATACATAAACACCCCGAACACCAACACCCCGATATATAAACACCCAGAACACCAACACCCCGATATATAAACACCCCGAACACCAACACCCCGATATATAAACACCCCAAACACCAACACCCCGATATATAAACACCCCAAACACCAACACCCCGATATATAAACACCCCGAACACCAACACCCCGATATATAAACACCCCAAACACCAACACCCCGATATATAAACACACCGAACACCAACACCCCGATATATAAACACCCCGAACACAAACACCCCGATATATAAACACCCCAAACACCAACACCCCGATATATAAACACCCCGAACACCAACACCCCGATATATAAACACCCCAAACACCAACACCCCGATATATAAACACACCGAACACCAACACCCCGATATATAAACACCCCGAACACCAACACCCCGATATATAAACACCCCGAACACCAACACCCCGATATATAAACACCCGAACACCAGCACCCCGATATATAAACACCCCGAACACCAACAACCCGATATATAAACACACCGAACACCAACACCCCGATATATAAACACCCGAACACCAGCACCCCGATATATAAACACCTCGATCACCAACACCCCGATATATAAACACCCCGAACACTAACACCCCGATATATAAACACCCCGAACACCAACACCCCGATATATAAACACCCCAAACACCAACAACCCGATATATAAACACACCGAACACCAACACCCCGATATATAAACACCCGAACACCAGCACCCCGATATATAAACACCTCGATCACCAACACCCCGATATATAAACACACCGACCACCAACACCCCGATATATAAACACCCGAACACCAGCACCCCGATATATAAACACCTCGATCAGCAACACCCCGATATATAAACACCCCGAACACCAACACCCCAATATATAAACACCCCGAGCACCAACACCCCGATATATAAACACCCCGAACACCAACACCCCAATATATAAACACCTGGAGCACCAACACCCCGATATATAAACACCCCGAACACCAACACCCAGATATATAAACACCCCGAACACCAACACCCCGATATATAAACACCCCGAACACCAACACCCCGATATATAAACACCCCGAACACCAACACCCCGATATATAAACACCCCGAACACCAACACCCCGATATATAAACACCCCGAACACCAACACCCCGATATATAAACACCCCAAACACCAACACCCCGATATATAAACACCCCGAACACCAACACCCCGATATATAAACACCCGAACACCAACACCCTGATATATAAACACCCCGAACACCAACACCCCGATATATAAACACCCCGAACACCAACACCCCGATATATAAACACCCGGAACACCAGCACCCTGATATATAAACACCCCGATATATAAACACCCCGAACACCAACACCCCGATATATAAACACCCCGATATATAAACACCCCGAACACCAACACCCCGATATATAAACACCCCGAACACCAACAGCCCGATACATAAACACCCGGAACACCAGCACCCTGATATATAAACACCCCGAGCACCAACACCACGATATATAAACACCCCGAACACCAACACCCCGATATATAAACACCCCGAACACCAACTCCCCGATATAGAAACACCCCGAGCACCAACACCCCGATATATAAACACCCGAACACCAACACCCCGATATATAAACACCCCGAGCACCAACACCCCGATATCTAAACACCCCGAACACCAACACCCCGATATATAAACACCCCGAACACCAACACCCCGATATATAAACACCCCGAACACCAACACCCCGATACATAAACACCCCGAACACCAACACCCCGATATATAAACACCCCGAACACCAACTCCCCGATATATAAACACCCCGAACACCAACACCCCGAACACCAGCACCCCGATATATAAACACCCCGAACACCAACACCCCGATATATAAACAACCCGAACACCAACACCCCAATACATAAACACCCCGAACACCAACACCCCGAACACCAGCACCCCGATATATAAACACCCCGAACACCAACACCCCGATATATAAACATCCCGAACACCAACACCCCGATATATAAACACCCCAAGCACCAACACCCCGATATATAAACACACCGAACACCAACACCCCGATATATAAACACCCCGAACACCAGCACCCCAATATATAAACACCCAGAACACCAACACCCCGATATATAAACACCCCAAACACCAACACCCCGATATATAAACACCCCGAACACCAACACCCCGATATATAAACACACCGAACACCAACACCCCGATATATAAACACCCCGAACACCAACACCCCGATATATAAACACCCCGAACACCAACACCCCGATATATAAACACCCCGAACACCAACACCCCGATATATAAACACCCCGAACACCAACACCCCGATATATAAACATCCCGAACACCAACACCCCAATACATAAACACCCCGAACACCAACACCCCGATATATAAACACCCCGAACACCAACACCCCGATATATAAACACCCCGAACACCAACACCCCGATATATAAACACCCCGAGCACCGACACCCCTATATATAAACACCCCGAACACCAACACCCCAATACATAAACACCCCGAACACCAACACCCCGATATATAAACACCCCGAACACCAACACCCCAATACATAAACACCCCGAACACCAACACCCCGATATATAAACACCCCGAACACCAACACCCCAATACATAAACACCCCGAACACCAACACCCCGATATATAAACACCCCGAACACCAACACCCCGATATATAAACACCCCGAACACCAACACCCCGATATATAAACACCCCGAACACCAACACCCCGATATATAAACATCCCGAACACCAACACCCCGATACATAAACACCCCGAACACCAACACCCCGATATATAAACATCCCGAACACCAACAGCCCGATATATAAACACCCCGAACACCAACACCCAGATATATAAACATCCCGAACACCAACACCCCAATACATAAACACCCCGAACACCAACACCCAGATATATAAACATCCCGAACACCAACACCCCGATACATAAACACCCCGAACACCAACAGCCCGATATATAAACACCCCGAACACCAACACCCCGATATATAAACACCCCGAACACCAACACCCCGATATATAAACATCCCGAACACCAACACCCCAATATATAAACACACCGAACACCAACACCCCGATATATAAACACCCCGAACACCAACACCCCGATATATAAACACCCCGAACACCAACACCCCAATACATAAACACCCCGAACACCAACACCCCGATATATAAACACCCCAAACACCAACACCCCGATATATAAACATCCCGAACACCAACAGCCCGATATATAAACACCCCGAACACCAACACCCCAATACATAAACACCCCGAACACCAACACCCCGATATATAAACACCCCAAACACCGACACCCCGAACACCAACACCCTGATATATAAACACCCAGAACACCAACACCCCGATATATAAACACCCAGAACACCAACAGCCGATATATAAACATCCCGAACACCAACACCCAGATATATAAACATCCCGAACACCAACACCCCGATATATAAACACCCCGAACACCAACACCCCGATATATAAACATCCCGAACACCAACACCCCAATATATAAACACACCAAACACCAACACCCCGATATATAAACACCCCGAACACCAACACCCCGATATATAAACACCCCGAACACCAACACCCCAATACATAAACACCCCGAACACCAACACCCCGATATATAAACACCCCAAACACCAACACCCCGATATATAAACACCCCGAACACCAACACCCCGATACATAAACACCCCGAACACCAACACCCCGATATATAAACACCCCAAACACCAACACCCCGATACATAAACACCCCGAACACCAACACCCCGATACATAAACACCCCGAACACCAACACCCCGATATATAAACACCCCAAACACCAACACCCCGATATATAAACACCCCGAACACCAACACCCCGATATATAAACATCCCGAACACCAACACCCCAATATATAAACACACCAAACACCAACACCCCGATATATAAACACCCCGAACACCAACACCCCGATATATAAACACCCCGAACACCAACACCCCAATACATAAACACCCCGAACACCAACACCCCGATATATAAACACCCCAAACACCGACACCCCGAACACCAACACCCTGATATATAAACACCCAGAACACCAACACCCCGATATATAAACACCCAGAACACCAACAGCCGATATATAAACATCCCGAACACCAACCCCCGATATATAAACACCCCGAACACCAACAGCCCGATATATAAACACCCCGAACACCAACACCCCGATATATAAACAACCCGAACACCAACACCCCGATATATACACACCCAGAACACCAACACCCCGATATATACACACCCAGAACACCAACACCCCGATATATAAACACCCCAAACACCAACACCCCGATATATAAACACCCCAAACACCAACCCCCCGATATGTAAACACCCCGAGCACCAACACCCCAATATATAAACACCCCGAACACCAACACCCCGATATATAAACACCCCGAACACCAACACCCCGATATATAAACACCCCGAACACCAACACCCCGATATATAAACACCCCGAACACCAGCACCCCGATATATAAACACCTCGAACACCAACACCCCGATATATAAACACCCCGAGCATCAACACCCCGAACACCAACACCCCGATATATAAACACCCCGAACTCCAACACCCCGATATATAAACACCCCGAACACCAACACCCTGATATATAAACACCCCGAGCACCAATGCCCCGATATATAAACACCCCGAGCACCAACACCCCGATATATAAACATCCGGAACACCAACACCCCGATATATAAACACCCCGAACACCAACACCCCGATATATAAACACCCCGAGCACCAACACCCCGATATATAAACACCCCGAACACCAACACCCCGATATATAAACACCCCGAACACCAACACCCCGATATATAAACACCCCGAACACCAACACCCCGATATATAAACACCCCGAACATCAACACCCCGATATATAAACACCCAGAACACCAACACCCCAATATATAAACACCCGAAACACCAACACCCCGATATATAAACACCCCGAACACCAACATTGAGAACATCAACAACCCGATATAGAAACACCTTGATCACCAATCCATAAGAATTAAAACCTTGCAAATTTCTTTGTTAGGGCAGAGTCTGATCGATTTTTCGTACAGATTTATTGAGCCTTCTGATGGACCGCACCCTGATTTCTCTTCCATCTCTGGTCAACCAATTTCAGGTATGTTTGCTCCAAGCTCCTTTCTTCAAGCTGTAAAACTCCCTCAACACTGTGTTATGGGCTAGGGTTTAGAGAACCCCAAAGTGTATCATGGAGTTCACCTGACCCATAACTTTTAATAGATTGTGGTATGGGGAACACACTGCCCACTCTACAGGTGTGGTAGAGCAGAAATGGAAAAGTATTTTTTAAAGCAAAACAATGTTTATTTTATGAACTCAAGTTAACCTTTTTAAAACATACAGTGAACATCTTAACAACCATTAATTCAAATACAACCCCAAAGAATACAACACTAAGTAATCCTTTAAGCTTTCCTTTTAACATACGTAAGACTTAAAACACCTTTTACCAGAAGCACATCAGGTTAAAGTCACTACCGTTATTAGTTTTAAATCACCAGGATCGATTTACAGTCTTTAGATTACAGAGAGAGATTCATACACCTTCTGGCTGTGACTGCAGCGATCCAGCTCTGAAAACGAAACTAAAACACACCCTGCAACAAACAGCCTAAAATGAAAGTAAAAAGCTGACAGACAGCCCAGCTCCACCCACTCTCTGACATCACTGCAGTAGTAAACACCCATTTCTTAAAGGTACTCTCACTACAGATACTCGTATACACACCCATTTATAAACACCCATTTCTTAAAGGTACTCTCACATGACAACTGTCCCCATCAAATACTCCCAGATCAGGTACATCACGGGGTTAGATACCGAGTAAAGCTCCCACTGCACTGTCCCCATCAATCAATCCCAGGACAGGTACATCACGGGGTAAAGCTCCCTCTACACTGTCCCCATCAAACACTCCCAGGTCCAAGAAGGTGCGGAGCTGGGTCAGAGGGGTTGATTCCCAGTGGGTCAGAGTGGAGGAGAGTTTGTGCAGGGGGTCGGGATTGAAAGCACGAGCAACAGCGCCGCTCCGATGGCCCCGGGGAAATACTCAGAGAGTCATGTATTAATAGCTTCATTGAGAATTTGGAGGCAGGTTCGCCAACGCTCCGGGGTGGGGGCAGGGTCAAGAGAAATGCCGATTCGGGGGAAGCACAGATTTGGGCCAGGGAGGTGGGATGGAAATTTTCGGAAATGGGAGGAGGAGGGGATTAAGACACTAAAATATTTGTTTCTTAGGGGTCGGTTTGCAGGATTGAAGGAGCTGGAAGCGAAGTATGGGCTGGAGCAGGGGGAGATGTTCAGATACATGCAGGTTCGAGATTTTGCCAGAAAGGAGATACAGAGCTTCCCGGTGGAGCCGGCCTCCCCATTGCTGGAGGAGGTGCTGACGACAGGAGACTGGAGAAGGGGTTGGGTCAGCGGTTTACGGAGCTATTTTGGAAGAGGAGAAGGCACCACTGGAAGGGATCAAAGCAAAGTGGGAGGAAGAGTTGGGAGAGGATAATATGGAGGAGGGGTTCTGGTGTGAGGTGTTCCAGAGAGTGAACGCCTCCATCTCGTGCGTGAGGCTGGGGCTGGTACAGTTGAAGGTGGTATACAGAGCACACCTCACGAGGGCGAGGATGAGCTGATTCTTTGAAGGAGTAGAAGATGTGTGTGAACGTTGCGGGGGGGGGGGGCGGGGGGCGCTAATCACGTTCACAAGTTTTGGTCCTGTCCAAAACTAGAGGATTACTGGAAGGAGGTTTTTAGGGTAATTTCTAAAGTGGTGCACTTGAATCTGGACCCGGGCCCTCGGGAGGCCATATTCAGAGTGTCGGACCAGCCAGGGTTGGAGATAGGTGCGGAGGCAGATGTTGTAGCTTTCGCCTCGTTGATCGCCCGAAGGCGATTCCTGATAGGTTGGAGAGCAGCCTCTCCACCCTGTGTCCTGGCGTGGCGGGAGGACCTGTTGGAATTCTTAACTCTTGAGAAGGTTAAGTTTGAACTGAGGTGAAGGATGGAGGGGTTCTACAATTCATGGGCATTATTCATTTTGCACTTTCAAGATCTGGATAACATCGAACATTAGTTGGGGCGTGTGGTTGGGAGGGTTGGGGGAGGGGGGCTGTGTGTGTTAATGGCGACCATGGGTGATCCCTAATTCTTTTTTGTCATTTGTGTGAACATGCGGGCTAAAGTTTGGGGTTTGGTGGGAGGATGGGATCGTTGTTATTGATATGGGGATTGACATATTTGTTACTGATTATTGTTTATTGTTGGTGGGTGTAAATCTGGGGGAAAATGTGAAAAAGTAGGAGAATAAAAAATATTTTTTTAAAAACACTCCCAGGTCAGGTACATTACGGGGTTAAATACAGAGTAAAGCCCCCTCGACACTGTCCCCATCAAACACTCTCAGAACAGGTACAGCACGGGGTTATATACAGAGTAAAGCTCCCTCTGCACTGTCCCCATCAAACACTCCCAGGACAAGTACAGCACAGGGTTAGATACAGAGTAAAGCTCCCTCTACACTGTCCCCATCAAACACTCCCAGGACAGGTACAGCACGGGGCTAGATACAGAATAAAGCTCCCTCTACACTGTCCCCATCAAACACTCCCAGGACAGGTACAGTACGGGGTTAGATATAGAATAAAGCTCCCTCTACACTGTCCCCATCAAACACTCCCAGGATAGGTACAGCACAGGGTTAGATAAAGAGTAAAGCTCCCTCTGCATTATCCCATCAAACACTCCCAGGACAGGTACAGCATGGGGTTCGATATAGAATAAAGGTCCCACTGCACTGTCCCCATCAAACACTCCCAGGACAAGAACAGAACAGATTAGATACAGAGTAAAGCTGCCTCTATACTGTCCAGATCAAACAGTCCCTAGCCAGGAACAGTACAGGTTTAGATACAGAATAAAGTTCCATCTATACAGCCCCCATCAAACTCTCACAGGAGAGGTATAGCACAAGTTTAGGTACAGAGTAAAGCTCCCTCTACACTGTCCCCATCAAACTCTCCCGGGACAGGTACAGCACGGGGTTAGATACAGAGTAAAGCTCCCTCTCCCTGCCCCCATCAAATACTCCCATGACAGGTACATCACAGGGTTAGACACAGACCAAATTTGACTCTATATTGTCCCCATCATACACAGCAAATACAGGTATGTCACACGGTTAGATACAGATTAAAGCTCCCTCTACACTGTCCCCATCAAACACTCCCAGGACAGGTACAGCACGGGGTAGATAAAGAGTAAAGCTCCCTCTACACGGCCCCATCAAACACTCCCAGGATGGGCATAGCATGGGGTTAGAACCACAAGGATCTGTTTTGGGGCCACTGCTGTTTGTCATTTTTATATATGACCTACAGGAGGGCATAGAAGGATGGGTGAGTAAATTTGCAGATGACACTAAAGTCAGTGGAGTTGTGGACAGTGCGGAAGGATGTTACGAGTAACAGAGGGACATAGATAAGCTGCAGCGCTGGGCTGAGAGGTGGCAAATGGAGTTTAATGCAGAAAAGTGTGAGGTGATTCATTTTGGAAGGAATAACAGGAAGACCGAGTACTGGGCTAATGATAAGATTCTTGGCAGTGTGGATGAACAGAGATCTCGGTGTCCATGTACATAGATCCCTGAAAGTTGCCACCCAGGTTGAGAGGGTTGTTGAGAAGGCGTACAGTGTGTTAGCTTTTATTGGTAGAGGGATTGAGTATCGGAGCCATGAGGTCATGTTGCAGCTGTACAAAACTCTGGTGCGGCCGCATTTGGAGTATTGCGAGCAATTCTGGTCGCCGCATTATAGGAAGGATGTGGAAGCATTGGAAAGGGTGCAGAGGAGATTTACCAGAATGTTGCCTGGTATGGAGGGAAGATCTTATGAAGAAAGGCTGAGGGACTTGAGGCTGTTTTCATTAGAGAGAAGAAGGTTAAGAGGTGACTTAATTGAGGCATACAAGATGATCAGAGGATTGGGTAGGGTGGACAGTGAGAGCCTTTTTCCTCAGATGGTGATGTCTAGCACGAGGGGACATAGCTTTAAATTGAGGGGAGATAGACATAGGACAGATGTCAGAGGTAGGTTCTTTACTCAGAGAGTAGTCAGGGTGTGGAATGCCATGCCTGCAACAGTAGTGGACTCGCCAACACTAAGGGCATTCAAATGGTCATTGGATAGACACATGGACGATAAGGGAATAGCGTAGATGGACTTTAGAGTGGTTTCACAGGTCGGCGCGACATCGAGGGCCGAAGGGCCTGTACTGCGCTGTAATGTTCTATGTTCTATGTACTGCACAGTTCCCATCAAACACCCCCAGGGCAGTACACACGGGGTTAGATACAGAGTGAAGCTCCCTCTACACTGTCCCACCAAACACTCCCAGGACAGGTATCGCACAGGGTTAGATACAGAGTAAAGCTCCCTCTACACTGTCCTCATCAAACACTCCCAGGACAGGTACAGCACGGAGTTAGATACAGAGTAAAGCTCCCTCTACACTGTCCTCATCAAACACTCCCAGGGCAGGTATAGAACGGGGTTAGATTCAGAGTAAGGCTTCCTTTACGCTGTCCCAATCAAACACTGCCAGGACAGGTACAGCAAAGGATTGATTCAGGGCAAATTGCCCTCTACACCATCCTATCAAACACTACCAGGACAGGTACAGCAGGGGGTTAGATACAGAGTAAAGCTCCCACTGCACTGTCCTCATCAAACACACCCAGGACAGGGACAGCACAGGATTAGATACATAGCAAATTTCCCTTTATGCTGTCCCCATCAAACTCTCCCAGGACAGGTATAGTAGGGGGTTAGATACTCCAGAGTAAAGGTCCCACTGCACAGTTCCCATCAAACACTCCCAGGACAGGTACAGCACGGGGTTAGATACAGAGTAAAGCTCCCTCTGCACTTTCCCCATCAAACATTCCCAGAACAGGTACAGCATGGGCAGAGATGAAGAGTTAAGCTCCCTCAACACTTTTCCCATCAAACATTCCCAGGACATACCCAGCACAGGGTTAGATACAGAGTAAAGCTCACTCAACTCTGTCCCCATCAAACATCCCAGGACAGATACAGCACCGGGTTAGATACAGGGTCATGCTCCCTCTGCACTGACCCCATCCAGCACTCCCAGGGCAGGTACAGCACGGGGTTAGACAGAGTAAAGCTCACTCTCCCCGTCCCCATCAAATACTCCCATGACAGTTACATCTCAGGATTAGACACAGTCCAAAGTTCTCTCCACGCTGTCCTCATCATACACACCCAAGACAAGTACGTCACAGCGTTAGATACAGAGTACAGCTCACTCTACAGTATCCCCATTAAACACTCCCAGGTATCATAGATAGTTTTTTGAAGAATAAAGGGATTAAGGGTTATGGTGTTCGGGCCGGAAAGTGGAGCTGAGTCCATAAAAGATCAGCCATGATCACATTGAATGGCGGAGCAGGCTCAAGGGGCCAGATGGCCTACTCCTGCTTATGTTCTTATGTTCTAACACAGGGTTGGATAAATACTCGCTCAACACTGTCCCCATTAAACATTTCGAGGACATGGGGTTATATCATGAGGTGCAGAGTAAAGCTCCCTCAACTATGTCCCCATCAAACATCCCAGAATAGATACAGGACCGGGTTAGATACAGAAAAATGCTCCATCTACACTGTTCCCATCAAACATCCCAGAATAGATACAGGACAGGGTTAGATACAGAATAATGCTCCGTCTACACTGTTCCCTTCAAAAACTCCCAGGACAGGTACAGCACGGGATTAGATACAGAGTAAAGCTCCCTCTACACTGTCCCCATCAAACACTCCCAGGACAGGTACAGCACAGGGTGAGATACAGAGTTAAGCTCCCTCTGCACTTTCCCCATCAAACACTCCCAGGACAGGTACAGCACAGGGTGAGATACAGAGTTAAGCTCCCTCTACACTGTTCCCTTCAAAAATTCCCATGACAGGTACAGCACGGGCTAGATACAGAGTAAAGCTCCCTCTACACTGTCTGCATCAAACACTCCCAGGACAGGTACAGCACGGGGTTAGATACAGAGTAAAGCTCCCTCTACACTGTCTGCATCAAACACTCCCAGGACAGGTACAGCACGAGGTTAGATACAGAGTAAAGCTCCCTCTACACTGTCCCCATCAAACATTCCCAAGACGGGTATAGCACAGGGTTACATGCAGAGTGAGTTCAGCCTGTTGATTTCCCAGTTTTGTGCCAATCCGATTGCTCACTGATTATTTCTCTGACCTTTTCCCTCTGCCAGGTCGGAATGCGACACTAATGATCTCAGTGACTGGTCTCTCTGTCTTTCACAACTCATTGATATCTCATGTTCTGCTGCTCGATGTGAACGGGGAGATCTTGCAGGTCGGAAAGGTCCTGAACTTGACGGAATCTACCCAGACCCTCCTGGTGGATATTGAGATGGTCCCAAGGGCGTCGTTCTTTCTGCTTGTCCGAGGAGAGGATGGGATGGGGAATGTGTTCCAAAGGCAGTCCAGCACCTTGATCTCCACCTCTCTAGCTACGCTGACGGTACCTGTTCAAAATAGACCCTGTGGCCCCTGCTGAAACTTCAAACCAGAAGCTAATCCTTTCCTTGAGAACCACTCTGTGTACAGATTGCAGGATTACAAATGTCTGCCTCTTACTTCACAACCTAGTGCTGCAGCAGTCTCTCTTTATATGTACTCTATGTCCTGCTCTGCAAATATTTGACAACACAATCAACCGACCCTTAACAACTGACTTTCATGCCTGAAGACAGGTCTGCATATCTCCGGCATCATTCAGACCCCCCCCCTCCCCCACCCCCAGCCATCCCCCCTCACCCCCCAGCATGCACCGAATCCTCCCACCTCCAGTGAAGGACTGGTTTTGTATTGAGGTCATTGTTGCAATGTAGGATCTCTGCAGATAATCTACGCACAGCAAGATCCCACAGATGACAATGTGATAGACATAGAAACATAGAAGATAGGTGCAGGAGTCGGCCATTCAGCCCTTCGGGACTGCACCACGATTTAATTTGGGCAGCATGGTAGCATAGTGGTTACCACAGTTGCTTCACAGCTCCAGGGTCCCAGGTTCGATTCCCGACTTGGGTCACTGTCTGTGCGGAGTCTGCACCTTCTCCCCGTGTCTGTGTGGTTTCCTCCGGGTGCTCCGGTTTCCTCCCACAATCCAAAGATGTGCAGGTTAGGCAGATTGGCCTTGCTAAATTGCCCTTAGTGTCCAAAAAGGTTGAGTGGGGTTGGGTTATGGGGATAGGGTGGAGGTGTGGGCTTGGGTAGGGTGCTCTTTCCAAGGGCCGGTGCACTCGATGGGCCGAATGGCCTCCTTCAGCACTGTAAATTCTATAATTCTATGATAATATGATCATGGCTGATCATGTAAATTCAGTATCCCACTCCCGCTTTCTCTCCATTCCCCATGATCCCTTTAACTGCAAGGGCCATGTCCAGCTCCCTCTTGAATATATCCAACAAACTGGCCCCAACAACTTTTTGTGGCTGAGAATTCCACAACTTCACAACTCTCTGAGAGAAGAAGTTCTTCCTCATCTCGGTCCTGAAATGCTTACCCCTTATTCTTAGGCTGTGACCCCTAGTTCTGGACGTCCCCAACATCGGGAACATTCTTCCTGCATCTAGCTTCTCCAGTCCCATCAGGATTTTATATGTTTCTATGAGATTCCCTCTCATTCTTCTAAACTCCAGTGAGTACAAGCCCAGTCGATCCAGTCTTTCTTCATATGTCAGTCCTGCCATTCTGGGAATTAGTCAGGTGAACCTTCACTGGACACCCTCAAGAGCAAGAATGTCCTTCCTCAGACTAGAACAAAACTGCATACACAATTCAAGGTGTGGCCTCACCAAGGCCCTGTATAACTGCAGCAAGACATCCTTACTCCCATACTCAAATCCTCTCACTATGAAGTCCAGCAAACCATTAGCTTTCCTCACCGCCTGCTGTACCTGCATGCCAACCTTCAGCGACTGTTCCACCATCACACCCAGGTCTCGTTGCACTTCCCCTTTTCCTAAACTGCCGCCATTCAGATAATAATCTGCCTTCCTGTTTTTGCCACCAGAGTGGATAACCTCACATTTATTCACATTATTTTGCATTTGCCAAATATTTGCCCACTCAGCCAGTCTGTCCAAGTCACCCTGCAGCCTCTTTTACCCTCCTCACAGCACACACTGCCACCCAGCTTAGTGTCGTCTGCAAAGTTGGAGATGCTGCATGCAATTCCTTAAACAAATCATGAATGTATATTGTGAACAGCTGGGATCCCATCACTGAACCCTGTGGTACCCCACTAGTCACTGCCTGCCACTCTGAAAAGGACCCATTTATTCCCACTCTCTGCTTCCTGTCTGTCAACTATTTCTCTATCCACATCAATACATTACCCCCAATACCATGAGTTTTAATTTTGCTCACAAATCTCTTGTGTGGGATCTTGTCAAAAGCCTTTTGAAAGTCCAAATACACAACATCCATTGGTTCACCCTTATCCACTCTACTGGTCACATCTTCAAAAAATTCCTGAAGATTTGTCAAGCATGATTTCCCTTTCGTGAATCTTTGCTGACTTGGACCGATCCTGTCCCCACATTCCAAATGCTCATTTATTTCATCCTTAATAATTAACTCCAGAATTTTTCCCATCACCGATAACAGGCTAACCAATCTATAATTCCCCATTTTCTCTCTCCCACCTTTTTTAAAAAGTGGGGTTACATGAACTATCCTTGTAGCACTGCAGCCTCATGACAATGAGGTCCCAGGTTCGATCCGGTTCTGGGTCACTGTCAGTGTGGAGCTTGCACATTCTCCCCATGCTTGCGTGGGTTTCGCCCCCACAACCCAAAGATGTGTAGGTCGATTGGCCACGCTAAAATGCCCCTTAATTGAAAAAATTAATTGGGTACTCTAACTTAATAAAAAGAAAAAGAAAATAAAACATTAGCTGTCCTCCAATCCATTGGAGCTCTTCAGAGTCTATAGAATGCTGGAAAATGATCACCATTGCATCCACTATTTCTAGGGCCACTTCCTTAAGTACTCTGGAATGCAGAGCATCAGGGCCTGGGAACTTATTGGGCATTAATCCCATCAATTTCCCCGATATAATTTCCTGACTAAGAAGGATTTCTTTCAGTTCCTCCTTCATGCTAGACCCTCTGTCCCCTAGTATTTCTGGAAGGTTATTTTTGTCCTTAGTAAAGACAGATTGAAAGTAATTGTTCAACTGGTCTGCCATCTTCTTTTTTGCCCAGTGTGAATTCACCTGATCCTAACTATAAGGGACCTACATTTGTCTTCACCAGTCTTTTTCTTTTTCTCTTTGCATATCTATAGAAGCATTTGCAGTCCGTTTTTTATATTTTCTGCAAGCTTATTCTTGTTTTCTATTTCCCCCTTCCGAATTAAACCCTTTGTCCTCCTCTGCTGAATTGTAAATTTCTCCCAGTCCTCAGGCTTGCTGCTTTTTCTGGCCAATTTATATGCCTCTTCTTTAGCTTTAACACTATTCCTGATTTCCCTTGTTAGCCATGGTTGAACCACCTTCCCCGTCTTACTCTTGCTCCAGACAGGGATATATAATTCCCGCAGTTCATCCCTGTGTTCTTTAAATATCTGCCATTGCCTATCCACTGTCAACCCCTTAAGTATCCTTTGCCAGTTTATCCTAGCCAATGCACGTCTCATACCATCAAGGTGAGCTTTCTTTAAGTTCAGGACCTTAGTCACAGACTTAACTGTATCACTCTCCATCTTAATGAAGATGTCTACCATATTATGGTCACTCTTCCCAAAAAGATCTCACACCACAACATTGCTAATTAATCCTCTCTCATTGCACAATACCCAGTCTAGGATGGCCTGCACTCTCTAGTTGGTTCCTCAACATATTGGTCGAGGAAACCATCCCTTATACATTCCAGGAAATCCTCCTCCAGCGCATTGCTACTAGTTTGATTAGTCCAATCAATATGCAGATTGAAGTCACCCATAATAACTGCTGTAGCCTTACTGCACGCATCTCTAATTTCCTGTTGATTGCCATCCCCAACCTCACAACTCCTGTTTAGTGGTTGGTGGGCCCACTAACGCCTTTTGCCCTTTAGTGTTCTGCAGCTTCACCCATACAGATTCCACATTGTCCAGGCTAATGTCCTTCCTTACTATTGCGTTAATCTCCTCTTTAACCAGCAACACTACCCCACCTCCCTTTCCTTTCCTTCTATCTTCCCTGAATATTGAATACATCTGGATGTTGAATCCCCATGCTTGGTCACCCTGGACCCAGGTCGCCGTGATCCCAATTACATCATATCCGTTAATGATTGTCAGCGCAGTTAATTCATCAACCTTATTACAAATGAACTTCACATTGAGCCACAGAGCCATCAGGCTTGTTATTTTGACATTTGTTGCACTTTTAGATTATGATGTAATGCGGCCCTTTTTGATTTTTGGCTTTGGTTTCCCTGCCTTCCACTTTTCCCTTTCCTGTCTTTTGTTTCTGTTCCCACTGTACTTCCCCCCCAACTTCCTGCATCATTTCCCATCCCCCTGCCACATTAGTTTAAACCCTCCCCAACAACACTAGCAAACACTCCCCATTGGACATTGGTTCCGGTCCTGCCCAGGTGCAGACAGTCCGGTTTGTACTGGTCCCAACTCCCCCAGAACAGGTTCCAATGTCCCAGAATTTGAATCCCTCCCTCTTGCTCCATCCCTCAAGCCATGTATTCATCTTAGATATCCTGCCATTTCTACTCTGACTAGCACGTGGCACTGGTAGCAATCCTGAGATCACTACTTTTGAGGTCCCGCTTTTTAGTTTAACTCCTAACTCCCTAAATTCAGCTTGTAGGACCACATCCCATTTTTTGCGTATATCATTGGTGCCTATATGCACCACGACAGCTGGCTGTTCACCCTCCCCCTCCAGAATGTCCTGCGGCCGCTCCGAGATATCCTTGACCCTTGCACCAGGGAGGCAACATACCATCCTGAAGTCTCATTTACGGCCGCAGAACCGCCTGTCTATTCCCCTTACCATTGAATCCTCTATCACTAGAGCTCTGTCACTCTTTTTCCTGCCCTCCTGTGCAGCAGAGCCAGCCATGTTGTTATGAACCTGGCTGCTGCTGCCTTCCCCTGATGAGCCATCTCCCCCAACAGTACCCAAAACAATATATCTGTTTTCGAGGGGGGTGACCGCAGGGGACCCTGCACTGCCTACCTACTCTTCCTCTGTCTGGTGGTCACCCATTCCCTATCTTCCTCAGTAATTTTTATCTGCGGTGTAACCAACTTACAAACGTGCTATCCACGACTTCCTCAGCATCGCGGATGCTCCAAAGTGAATCCACCTGTAGCTTCAGAGCCGTCAAACGGTCTGACAGGAGCTGCAGTTGGACACACTTCCTGCACATGAAGGAGTCAGTGACACCAGAAGGGTCCCTGAATTCCCACATCGCACAAGAGGGGCATGACACAGGTCTGGGATCTCCTGCCATGACTTAACCTTTAAGTTAACTTTCCAACAAAGCCAAGAGAGAATAAGTGAAAAGGAAATAGAAAATAAAAATAAAAACTACTTGCAAGTCACCAGCCCATCACTTCCCTGCTAGTTGTGATGTCACGGATCGATTTCTTCCTTGCGGCTGTGGTCAGGTTCCCAGTACCTTCTCAGCTACAACAAATTTTCTCGCAACCTCTCTCAATCTCTCTCTCCCTTTTTTGTGTTAGAGGAAGAGGGAAGGATGGACACTACACTAATGTTTGGGGCTTACCGTTCCTTGACACCGGGTTCTTCCGCGATCCGCTGTTCAGTCGTGGTGACTGCGCCGACTACTCCCAGAATGCACTCAGTGACATCTCTCCGCCACCTTCTTACTTGTCCTCCTCACAGTGCTTTTTTTTTTGGTCAGAGGAGGAGGGAGGAAGGGAAACACTAATGTAGTGTTTCGGGCTTAACCGCTCCTTGGCATCACTCCTTCGGCTCCCCACAGTACAGTCGAGGTGACTTAGTTGACTTCTCCCAGAATCCTCTTCTGCTGGATGATAATGACCCAGATCATCTATATATTCGGCGATGTTGATCAAGGGAGAAATATTGGGCCCCAGGGCACCATGGAGAATGTCCGCACCATCCCCCACCTCCCACCCCCTCACCCCATGACCACTTCTTCCAAATAGTGACCGGGGGGTATTTGACACCCACCCAAGCAGGCAGGTGGAACCTTGGTTTAATGTCATATCCTGAAAGTGTAAATTAAAAGTACATCAGATTCTAAGGGCCCCCTCTTAATGAGGATGTTTCCACACCAGCAATGGCAGTTACAGAGGAATCATCCCATTCTCTCTCAGCCACCCCATGCCTCTCACCCTCTCTGGATCACATTCTCACTGTCTGTCTGTCTGTCTCTCTATCCTTCTCTCTGCCTTTCTCTCCCTCTGTCATTGCCTGTCATTGGGCGGAATGGTAGCACATTAATTAGCACTGTTGCTTCATTGCACCGGGGTCCCAGGTTCGATTCCCAGCTTGGGTCACTGATTGTGCGGAGTTTGCACGTTCCCCCCGTGTCTGTGTGGGTTTCCTCCAGTTGCTCCGGTTTCTTCCCCCAAGTCCGAAAAACATGCGGTTCGGTGAATTGGACATTCTGAATTCTCCCTCTGTGTACCCGAACAGGGGCTGGAATATGGCGACTCGGGCTTTTCACAGTAACTTCATTGCAGTGTTAATGTAAGCCTACTTGTGACAATAAAGATTATTACTAATTACCTTTATCTGTCTGGCTCTTTCCCTCTCTGTGTCTCCTATTCCTCCAGCTCCCTCTCTCTTCTGCTTTCTTTCACTCAATTCTCTCTCACTCCCTCTCTTTCTGTCACTCTCCACTCTCTTCCGTCTATCTCTTCCAATCTCTTCTCTGTCCCTCTCTTTGTGTTCCTCTCACTGTTTCTCTTTCCTCCCATTTTATTTCTTTCATTTCCTCAGTTTTTCTCAGTCTCTCTCCCTCTGTATCTCTCTCTGTTTTTCTCTCTCTCTCCCTCCTTCTCTCGCTCTCAATTTCTCTCTAAGTTTCTCTCTCTTCTCTCCCTTCTCTCGCTCTCTCCATGGAGCCCGGTCACAGAAAGGATGTTGTACACTGATGTGTAGACCAGGAGGTGCAGCCGATATGTAACATTCTGGGACTCTCTCTCCAACCAGGTACAGGATAAGGAAATTATCCAATCAGGACAGGATTTCAACTTGACATTTACTCTGAAATCAGAGGCTCCGTCTTCAACCTACAACCTGGTTGTCAGAGATGATCAGAATTTCGCCAAAGGAATCAGCCCTTCCAGGTAACAACTCATCACAGCATGGGGTTAGCTTCAGGGTAAGGCTCCCTCTACATTTTCCCATCATTGGGGCCGTTTTAGCTCAGTTGGCTGGGCAGCTGACTTGTGATACAAAGCAAAACCAACAACGCAGGTTCAATTCCCAAAGCGGCTGAGGTAATTCATGAAGGCCTCGCATTCTCAACCTGACATGAGCTGTGGTTTGGGCAGCATGTAGTGGCACATGTAGTGATCTCTATGTGTGCATGTACACAAGGGGTTAACGTGCAATCAGTAGCACCACATGATCACTAGAGGGCCAGACCAACAGGGATATAAAAGGCAGCACTGGGTCTCTCTTGGGTGCACTGTGATCAAAGCAACAGCAGACTAGTTTAGATGGCCAGTGGAGTTACGTATAGTTACGATAGTTAGATCTTGTTAACCTTATCACTAGTATCAAAGTTAAAGGAAAGAACTCATGTCAATATTGTTGAAGTTACTCAATAAACCTTTTGTTTCTACTGGAAGAGTTCGAATCTTCTTCATCGGGATTCAGAATACCTCATCACTAACCAAGGATTGAGTAGCACATGTTACCTACCACATAGGTAACAAAACATGGTACCAGGTCAGTGGCTTTAACAGAACTAGTTAGATTAGGTTAGACAAAAAGAGATTAGACAAAAAGGGAAGAAAAAGAGAAGACTGGACTTTCGACTGTGGAAGGCTTCGCACAAATGGATCCTCAACGACTAACAATGGGACTCATTGTACCTCTAGGGCAGCTGGAAACAACCGGTAATTTAAGTTATGACTGGAAAAGATTTGAACAGATATTCCAAATATTTATCGCAGCTAATGGTTTAAGCACGGTCTCTAACGCAATGAAAATAGCACTACTACTCTCAATAGGAGGGCATGAAGCTAGAGAAATCTATAATTGCTTTAATTACTTAGAAGGTGAAGACGACACCGAAATAGAAATAATACTCAAAAAATTTGATGAACACTATAAGAGTCAGTCTGGTGAGATGCTGGAAAGATTTAACAATTGTCATAAATTCCAGAGAAACGGAGGGACCATCACTGATTTTATTAATCTCAAATTAATCTATAAATCTCAAGTTAATACCACAAGGCTGTGATTATGCTGATTTCAGAGACAATGTGATAATGAACCAATTAATTTCTGGACTATCTGATAAAAATTTGAGGGAAGAACTATCACAAAATAAGTGTCTAACTCTAGAAATCGCTATACAAAAATGCCTTGCTTATGAACAAAAACAAAATCAATACTTTGAGTCTCTTCAAACACAGAATCATTATTTAGAAAACAAAATCAATAAAAAGGGCGCGAATACTCACCACGAGGCAGAGTTGAAATTTAAGAAGACGGAAGTTCTGAGCGGCAGCCATCTTGAGAAAGGAGCCGCACATGCGCACTTCCCTAAAAGAAGCAAACCAGCAACCGCGCATGCGCAGTTGCAAAAAGAGGCGCACAGCACAGGAAACTCGGAGTGGGCCCGCGCAAGCGAGTCTTACGCATGACGTCACTAGCGTCATGACGTCATGGACCGTGACCACTCCCACTTAAAAGGGAAATGCACAAAAATGAACAAAACAAAATTTAAAGCTGCAAAACCTAATTTTCTTACCTCAAAAGACAGAACAATGCCCGAACTTACACCAGCAGTTGAAAATAACTTTCACAATACCCTGGAACAAGCAGTCTGCACCACCCAAAGTGAAGCGCACAATGAAAAATCCGAAACCAAGGAAGATGATTTGTTCATTGAACATTAAGAGAACGATAACAACTCCAAAACAAAAATAGATGATTTGTCTACTGAACAATACACACAATACTACTCAGACATGGCTAAGTTATTCGGATATGCTGATCACAGCATCAGCCACAAGGTTGAAAAGCTCAATACGACTCTTCTCATGGTAGATGAATCCAATACCATGATGCCATGGCAGATCGTCTATACATTGGATGACAGCAATACCCAAGAAGAAGACGACACCACACAGAGAGCACAGATCGACTATACAGCGAGAACACTGCACGACTCCACAGAGAGAGCGATGACAGACTCCACAGAGAGAGCGATGAAAGACTCCACAGAGAGAGCAATGAAAGACTCCACAGAAAGAGCGATGAAAAACTCCACAGAGAGAGCGATGAAAGACTCCACAGAGAGACCGACACCAGCCTCCACAAAGAGAGCGACACAAGCCTCCACAAAGAGAGCGACGCCCGCCTCCACAAAGAGAGCGATGCCCGCCTCCACAAAGAGGGCGATGCAAGCCTCCACAGACAGCTTGGTGACAGACTCAAAAAGGGAAGCAAGCAAACACTCCATAGCGAACGCCATACATGAACAAGACCATGAAGATCTATCAAGCTTATTTGAGCCACCAGAAGAAGACACTGAATGTCTACCCACTGTATGTGAGACAAGTGACGAAGAAATCACAATTCCCATACAGGATGTGCAGGATCACAGCGGGACTGACATATCTCAGCTCGTCTGCACAGAAGCACTCAACAATCAGAGGGATGGCTACTCACTCAGGGCAGCACGGTAGCATCGTGGATAGCACAATTGCTTCACAGCTCCAGGGTCCCAGGTTCGATTCCGGCTTGGGTCACTGTCTGTGCGGAGTCTGCACATCCTCCCCGTGTGTGCGTGGGTTTCCTCCGGGTGCTCCGGTTTCCTCCCACGGTCCAAAGATGTGCAGGTTAGGTGGATTGACCATGCTAAATTGCCCTTAGTGTCCAAAATTGCCCATAGTGTTGGGTGGGGTTGCTGGGTTATGGGGATAGGGTGGAGGTGTTGACCTTGGGTAGGGTGCTCTTTCCAAGAGCCGGTGCAGACTCGATGGGCCGAATGGCCTCCTTCTGCACTGTAAATTCTATGAATCTATGAATCATGAGTCCAGAGAGACCACGTCAATAGAAATCTTGAAAATTTTGACTCCAGAAGAGGAGCACCAAGAAACCAAAGGTGATTCAAATGAAACAAAAATAACACCAGAAGAGCACAAAGAGATCACAGATGATTCAAATGAAACAAAAATAACACCAGAAGAGGAGCACAAAGAGATCACAGATGATTCAAATGAACCAGAAATGACTCCAGAAGAGGAGCACCAAGAGATCATAGATGATTCAAGTGAACCAGAAATGACTCGAGAAGAGGAGTACCAAGGAAGCAAAGAAGAGGAATCGAATCCACCACAAATGACTGATGTCACCAACATCAATGCAACATCAGATCATTCTCACAATTCTCAAGAAGAAACGCTCAATGTAGCAGATACCACAAATACACTGACACCAATAACTGTGACAATGACTCACATCATCCACACAGAACACTCATTGAGCGCAACAGGAACAACAAAAACCACAAGAAGCACAGCAGAAACAAGAACAACGACAGCAACATCAAAAACTACAAGCACAACAACAAATACTACAAGAAGCATAACAAAAACAGAAACAACAAGCACGACAAAAACAACAACAAGAACGACAACAAGAAGAACGACAATGAAAACGACCAAGACAGAAACGACAACAATGAAACAACGACCTGTACAACATGGTACAACTCTGCACATGAAGGACACTGCCATAGCACGCTGCAAAACAATGGCGAGTGTACAAACATGCCATGGCATGGCAACAAATCTCACAAATTCAAATTTGCTCCACAACAAACAAGCAAATCAGCTTTCAAGAATAATGACATGCAGAATCAATACCACAAACGCAGGAAAAAGTCCATGCCAGACAACAAATATGTAACACAGAAGGCAAAGCAAATAAAAAAGTTAGGAGATTAAAAGTATTAACACTTGACGGACCAACTCATTGATTTTATGTAATGCCTTTGCAAACTGCATCCATTATGTTTGTTCAATTTTCTTTACAACAGACAGAAAATATGTAACACAAAAAAAAGGGGGATGCGGTGATCTCTATGCATGTACACAAGGGGTTAATGTGCAATCAGTAGCACCACATGATCACTAGAGGGCCGGACTAACAGGGATATAAAAGGCAGCCACATTGGGTCTCTCTCTCCCTCGGGTGCACTGTTATCAAAGCAACAGCAGATTAGTTTAGATGGCCAGTGGAGTTACGTATAGTTACCATAGTTAGATCTTGTTAACCTTATCATTAGTATCAAAGTTAAAGTAAAGAACTCATGCAAATATTGTTGTAGTTACTCAATAAACCTTTTGTTACTACTGTAAGAGTTCAAATCTTCTTCATCGGGATTCAGAATACCTCATCACTAACCAAGGATTGAGTAGCACATGTTACCCACCACACAGGTAACAAAACAGCACAGTGGTTTGAACTGTTGCCTCACAGCACCAGGGACCCAGGTTCGGTTCCAACCTCAGATGACTTGCCATGTGGGGTTTGCACTTTCTCCCCATGTCTGCGTGGGTTTCCTCTGGGTGCTCCGGTTTTCTCCCACAGTCCAAAGATAGGCAGGTTTGGTGGTTGGCCATGCTAAATTGGCCCTTAGGGTGGGATTGCAGGAATAGGGTGGGGGTTTGGGCCTGGGTAGGGTGCTCTTTCAAAGAGTCGGTACAGACTTGATGGGCTGAATGGCCTCCTCCTGCACTGGAGGGATGTGTCCACTGCATTTCCTCCTCTCCTTTTTGCACCAATTCTCAATTTTCACCGGCTGACTGACCTCCATCACTCCGGTAACCTGCAACTCTGGATAAACCTGGACAAACAGCAGGGCCATTTTAGATACAGAGTAAAGTTCCCTCCACAGTGTCCCCATCAAACACTCCCAGGACAGGTACAGCACGGGGTTAGATACAGAGTAAAGCTCCCTCTACACTGTTCCCATCAAACGCTCCCAGGACAGATACAGCACGAGGTTAGATACAGAGTAAAGCTCCCTCTACACTGTCCCCGTCAAACCCTCCCAGGACAGGTACAGCATGGGGTTAGATACAGAGTAAAGCTCCCTCTATCTACACTGTCTTATAAAAAGGACCGAGAGGCACTCTACAGCATGCAAAACAGTTCACAAGGATACTACCTGAACTGAGAGGTTATAATCATTGGGAAAGAGCGAACAGGTTGAGGGAGAAGGCTGAGAGGGTGACCTGATTGAGGTCTTTAAAATTCAAAGAGATGTGAATGCATCTTCGTCATGTGCTAGGCTTAGCCTTATTCAGTTTAAAGTGGTCGATAGGGCACACATGACTGTGGCTTGGATGAGCAGGTTCTTTGAAGGGGTGGAGGATAGGCGTGGGCAGTGCGTGTGTGGGCCCGCGAAACATGTCCACATGTTTTGGGCCTGTCCGAAGCTTGGGGGATTCTGGTGGGGATTTGTCGATGTTATGTCGGTAGTCTTGGGGGTGAAGGTGGTCCCAAGTCTAGAAGTAGCGATCTTTGGAGTGTCAGAAGACCCGGGGGTCCAGGGAGTGAGAGAGGCTGAGGTCCTGAACTTTGCCTCCCTGATGGCCTGGAGACGGATCTTATTGGAATGGAGGGATTCGGGGCTCCCGAAACCGGGGGTGTGGGTGAGTGACCTGGCAGAGTTCCTCAGACTGGAGAAGATATAGTTCGCCTTGAGAGGGTCTGTGGAGAAGTTTGCCCGGAGATGGCAACCGTTCATCGACTTTTTCGAAAACAGTTAAGATGTCAGCAGTGGGGGGGAGGGGTGGGGGGGTTAAAAAAGGAGGTAGGGGAGCTGGGGATAGGGAGGTGGGACAGAGGGGTGTTAGATATTTATTTGTTTTGATTATTTGCATTCCTGTTTGCTTGCTTTTTTATGGTTGTGTTTGATGTATATATATAGAAATGCTTCAATAAAATGTCTTTCAAAACAAAAATTTGGAAAGGGTTTCCATAGCGTCGACGTGGAGATGTTTATATTTGTATGTGAATGTGTATATTTGACTATGTGAATGACTATGAATTAGTAGCCGTTACTGAAACATGGTTAAAGGATGGTCACGACTGGGAGTTAAATGTCCAAGGGCATCAAACTATTCGGAAGGACAGAGTAGATGGTAAGGGAGGTGGTGTAGCTCTGTTATTTAAGGATGACATCCGGGCAACAGTAAGGGATGACATCGGTGCTATGGAGGATAAGGTTGAATCCATTTGGGTGGAAATCAGGAATAGTAAGGCGAAAAATTCACTGATAGGAGTAGTCTATAGTGTTATGGGTTAGGGTTGACAGAACCCCAAAGTGTTTCACGGAGTTCAACCGACCCACAACTTTTAGTAGATTGTGGTGTGGGAAGCACACGGCGTACTCTCCAGGTGTGATACTGCAATTATGGACAAATGGTTTTTAAAATAAAACAATGTTTATTCTATGAACTCAATTTAACCTTTAAAAAACAAACATTGAATATCTGAACACCCATTCCTTCAAAGATAACCTCAAAAGACTACACCACTAAATAATCTTCAACCTGTTCCTTTAAACAACCAAAAGACTTCAACCTTCAAAAACAGACATGAGGTTACATTCAATATATTTATAGTCTTTGGATTTGCAGACATCCACAGACCAGCTCTGTTTCTTCCTGCAGCTCTCAGCAAAACACACAGACACTCCCAGCTGCCTCCTCAAACTGAAACCAAAAGCAGAAGTGAGCTCAGCTCCCCCCACCCTCTGACAATACTAATATAAACAGTAAGATAGATTATGAGAGTAAACTTGCTCAGAATATAAAAACAGATAGTAAAAGTTTCTACAAATATGTAAAACAAAAAAGAGTGGCTAAGGTAACTATTGTTCCTTTAGAGGATGAGAAGGGAGATTTAATAATGGGAGATGAGGAAATGGCTGAGGAACTGAACAGGTTTTTTGGGTCGGTCTTCACAGTGAAAGACACAAATAACATGCCAGTGACTGATGGAAATGAGGCTTTAAAAGGTGAGGACCTTGAGACGATTGCTATCACTAAGTGATGGGGCTAAAGGTAGACAAGTCTCCTGGCCTTGATGGAATGCATCTCAGGGTACTAACAGAGATGGCTAGGGAAATTGCAAATGCACTCAGGATAATTTACCAAAATTCACTAGACTCTGGGGTGGTCCCGGCGGATTGGAAATTAGCAAACGTGACACCACTGTTTAAAAAAGGAAGTAGGCAGAAAGCGGGTAATTATAGGCCAGTTAGCTTAACTTCGGTAGTAGGGAAGATGCTGGAATCTATCATCAAGGAAGAAATAGCGAAGCATCTGGATGGAAATTGTCCCATTGGGCAGACGCAACATGGGTTCATAAAGGGCAGGCCGTGCCGAACCAATTTAGTGGAATCTTTTGAGGACATTACCAGTGCGGTAGACAACGGGGAGCCAATGGATGTGGTATGTCTGGATTTCCAGAATACTTTTGACAAGGTGCTGCATAAGATAATGATGCATGGCGTTAAGGGGAAAGTAGTAGCATGGATAGAGGATTGGTTAATTAATAGAAAGCAAAGAGTGGGGTTTAATGGGTGTTTCTCTGGTTGGCAATCAGTAGCTAGTGGTGTCCCTCAGGGATCAGTGTTGGGCCCACAACTGTTCACAATTTACACAGATGATTTGGAGTTGGGGACCAAGGGCAATGTGTCCGAGTTTTCAGACGACACTAAGATGAGTGGTAAAGAAAAAAGTGCAGAGGATACTGGAAGTCTGCAGAGGGATTTGGATAGTTTAAGTGAATGGGCTAGGGCCTGGCAGATGGAATACAATGTTGAAAAATGTGAGGTTATCCATTTTGGTAGGAATAACAGAAAAAGGGATTATTATTTAAATGATAAAATATTAAAACATGCTGCTGTGCAGAGGGACCTGGGTGTCTTAGTGCATGAGTCACAAAAAGTTGGTTTACAGGTGCAACAGGTGATTAAGAAGGCAAATGTAGTTTGTCCTTCATTGCTAGAGGGATGTAGCTTAAGACTAGGAAGGTTATGCTGCAACTGTATAAGGTGTTAGTGAAGCCACACATGGAGTATTGTGTTCAGTTCTGGTCTCCTTACCTGACAAAGGACGCACTGGCACTGGAGGGTGTGCAGATGAGATTCACTAGGTTAATCCCAGAGTTGAGGGGGTTGGATTGCGAGGAGAGGTTGAGTAGACTGGGACTGTACTCGTTGGAATTTAGAGGGATGCGGGGGCGGGGCTCTTAAAGAAACATATAAAATTATGAAGGGAATAATAAGATAAATGCAGGGAGGTTATTTTTACTGGCGGGTGAAAGCAGAACTAAGGGGCATAGCCTCAAAATAAGGGGAAGTAGATTTAGGACTGAGCTTAGGAGGAACTTGTTCACCTAAAGGGTTATGAATCTATGGAATTCCCTGCCCAGTTACGCAGTTGAGGCTCCTTCATTAAATGTTTTCAAGATAAAGATAGATAGTTTTTTGAAGAATAAAGGATTATGGTGTTTGGGCGGGAAAGTGGAGCTGAGCCCACAAAAGATCAGCCATGATCTCATTGAATGGCGGAGCAGACTCAAAGGGCCAGATGGCTTACTCCTACTCCTGCTCCTAGTTCTAGGGCGGGATTCTCCGACCCCCCGCCGGGTCGGAGAATCGCCGGGGGCTGGCGTGAATCCCGCCCCCGCCGGTTGCCGAATACTCCGGCACCGGATATTCGGCGGGGGCGGGAATCGCGCCGCGCTGGTTGGCGGCCCCCCCCGGCGATTCTCCGGCCCGCGATGGGCCAAAATCCCGCCACTGTCAACCCACGGCAGCCAGCGTGGATTGAACCACCTTTGGGACGACGGGACACGGCGGAACGGGCGGGCTCCAGGGTCCTGGGGAGGGCGCGGGGTGATCTGGCCCCGGAGGGTGCCCCCACGGTGGCCTGGCCCGCGATCGGGGCCCACCGATCCGCGGGCGGGCCTGTGCCGTGGGGGCACTCTTTTCCTTCCACCTTCGCCATGGTCTCCACCATGGTCTCCACCACTGCGCCTGCGCGGGGATGCCGTGAGCGGCAGCTGACGCTCCCGCGCATGCGCCGCCCGGCAAAGTCATTTCCGCGGCAGCTGCCGGGGCACCAAAGGCCTCTCCCGCCAGCTGGCGGCGCGGAAATCAGTCCGGCTCGGGCCTAGCCCCTCAAGGTGAGGGGTCGGCCGCTCAAGATACGGAGGATTCCGCAACTTTGGGGCGGCGCGATGCCGGACTGATTCGCGCCGATATTGGTGCCGGTCGGCGGACGCCACGCTGATATCAGAGAATGCCGCCCCTTATGTTCATATATATCAGAGGAGAGACCAGGGG